>NW_027141079.1:0-56906 GCF_036365525.1 Heterodontus francisci
TAAGGCAGCATCTCAAACTAAGACAGCATCTCAAACTAAGACAGCATCTCAAACTAAGGCAGCCCCTCAAACTAATGCAGCACCTCAATCTAAGGCAGCCCCTCAAACTAAGGCAATTCCTCAAACTAAGGCAGTTCCTCAAACTAAGGCAGCATCTCAAACTAAGGCAGCATCTCAAACTAAGGCAGCCCCACAAACTAAAGCAGCTGCTCAAACTAAGGCAGCCGCTCAAACTAAGGCAGCCCCTCAATCTAAGGCAGCCCTCAAACTAAGGCAGCCCTCAAACTAAGGCAGCCGCTCAAACTAAGGCAGCCCCTCAATCTAAGGCAGCCCTCAAACTAAGGCAGCCCTCAAACTAAGGCAGCCGCTCAAACTAAGGCAGCCCCTCAAACTAAGGCAGCCGCTCAAACTAAGGCAGCCGCTCAAACTAAGGCAGCCGCTCAATCTAAGACAGCCGCTCAAACTAAGGCAGCTGCTTAAACTAAGGCAACCCCCCAAACTAAGGCAGCCCCTCAAACTTATGCAGCCCCTCAATCTAATGCAGCCCCTCAAACTAATGCAGACCCTCAAACTAAGGCAGCCCCTCAAACTAAGGCAGCCGCTCAAACTAAGGCAGCCCCTCAAACTAAGGCAGCCGCTCAAACTAAGGCAGCCGCTCAAACTAAGGCAGCCGCTCAAACTAAGGCAGCCGCTCAAACTAAGACAGCATCTCAAACTAAGGCAGCCCCACAAACTAAGGCAGCCCCTCAAACTAATGCAGCACCTCAATCTAAGGCAGCCCCTCAAACTAAGGCAGTTCCTCAAACTAAGGCAGTCTCTAAAACTAAGGCAGCATCTCAAACTAAGGCAGCATCTCAAACCAAGGCAGCATCTCAAACTAAGGCAGCCGCTCAAACTAAGGCAGCCCCTCAATCTAAGGCAGCCCCTCAAACTAAGGCAGCCCCTCAAACTAAGGCAGCCGCTCAAACTGAGGCAGCCGCTCAAACTATGGCAGCATTTCAAACTAAGGCAGCCCATCAAACTAATGCAGCCCCTCAAACTAAGGCAGCCCCTCAAACTAATGCAGCCACTCAACCTAAGGCAGCCCCTCAACCTAAGGCAGCCCCTCAAACTAATGCAGCCCCTCAATCTAAGGCAGCCCCTCAAACTAAGGCAGTTCCTCAAACTAAGGCAGTCTCTCAAACTAAGGCAGCATCACAAACGAAGGCAGCCCCACAAACTAAGGCAGCCCCACAAACTAAGGCAGCCCCTCAAACTAAGGAGCCCCTCAATCTAATGCAGCCCCTCAATCTAAGGAGCCCCTCAAACTAAGGCAGTCTCTCAAACTAAGGCAGTCTCTCAAACTAAGGCAGCATCTCAAACTAAGGCAGCATCTCAAACTAAGGCAGCCCCACAATCTAAGGCAGCCGCTCAAACTAAGGCAGCCCCTCAATCTAAGGCAGCCCCTCAATCTAAGGCAGCCGCTCAAACTAATGCAGCCCCTCAATCTAAGGCAGCCCCTCAAACTAAGTCAGCCCTCAAACTAAGGCAGCCGCTCAAACTAAGGCAGCCCTTAAAACTAAGGCAGCCGCTCAAACTAAGGCAGCCCCTCAAACGAATGCAGCCACTCAATCTAAGGCAGACTCTCATACTAATGCAGCCCCTCAATCTAAGGCAGTCCCTCAAACTAATGCAGCCCCTCAAACTAATGAGCCCCTCAAACTAAGGCACCCCCTCAAACTAAGGCAGCCCCTCAAACTAAGGGAGCACCTCAAACTAAGGCAGCCCCTCAAACTAAGGCAGCCCATCAGATTAAGGCAGCCCCTCAAACTAATGCAGCCCCACAAACTAATGCAGCCCCACAAACTAATGCAGCCCATCAAACTCATGCAGCCCCTCAATCTAATGCAGCCCCTCAATCTAAGACAGCCGCTCAAACTAAGGCAGCCCCTCAAACTAAGACAGACTCATAAAGTAAGGTAGCTGCTTAAACTAAGGCAACCCCTCAAACTAAGGCAGCCCCTCAAACTTATGCAGCCCCTCAAACTAAGGCAGCCCCTCAAAATAATGCAGCCCCTCAAAATAATGCAGCCCCTCAATCTAATGCAGCCCCTCAATCTTCTGCAGCCTCTCAAACTAATGCAGACCCTCAAACTAAGACAGCCTCTCAAACTACGGCAGCCCCTCAAACTAAGGCAGCCGCTCAAACTAAGGCAGCCCCTCAAACAAAGGCAGCCCCTCAAACTAAGGCAGCCCCTCAAACTAAGGCAGCCCCTCAAACTAAAGCAGAGTCGCAAACTAAGGCAGCCTCTCAAAATAAGGCAGCCGCTCAAAATAAGGCAGCCGCTCAAACTATGGCAGCCCCTCAAACTAAGGCAGCCGCTCAAACTAAGACAGCCTCTCAAACTAAGGCAGCCTCTCAAACTAAGGCAGCCCCTCAAACTAAGGCAGCTGCTTCAACTAAGACAAGCCCTCAAACTAAGGCAGCCCCTCAATCTAAGGCAGCCCCTCAATCTAAGGCAGCCCCTCAATCTAAGGCAGCCCCTCAAACTAAGGCAGCCCCTCAAATTAAGGCAGCCCCTCAACCTAAGGCAGCCCCTCAAACTAATGCAGCTCCTCATACTAAGGCAGCCCCTCAAACTGAGGCAGACTCTCAAACTAATGCAGCCCATCAATCTAAGACAGCCGCTCAAAATCAGTCAGCCCCTCAAACTAAGGCAGCCCCTCAAACTAAGGCAGCCCCTCAAACTGAGTCAGCCCCTCAAACTAATGCAGCCCCTCAAACTAAGGCAGCCCCTCAAACTAAGGCAGCCACTCAAATTAAGGCAGCCCCTCAAACTATGGCAGCCTCTCAAACTAAGGCAGCCCATCAAACTAATGCAGCCCATCAAACTGAGTCAGCCCCTCAAACTAATGCAGCCTCTCAAACTAATGCAGGCCTCAATCTGAGTCAGCCCCTCAAACTAATGCAGCCCCTCAAACTAAGGCAGCCCCTCAAACTAAGGCAGCCCCTCAAACTAAGGCAGCCACTCAAATTAAGGCAGCCCCTCAAACTATGGCAGCCTCTCAAACTAAGGCAGCCCATCAAACTAATGCAGCCCATCAAACTAATGCAGCCCATCAATCTAATGCAGCCCCTCAAACTAAGGCAACCCCTCAAAATAATGCAGCACCTCAAACTAAGGCAGCTGCTTAAACTAAGGCAGCCCCTCAAACTGAGGCAACCCCTCAAACTAAGGCAGCCCCTCAAACTAATGCAGCCACTCAATCTAAGGCAGCCCCTCAACCTAAGGCATCCCCTCAACCTAAGGCATCCCCTCAACCTAAGGCAGCCCCTTAAACTAATGCAGCCCCTCAATCTAAGGCAGCCCCTCAAACTAAGGCAGTTCCTCAAAATAAGGCAGTCTCTCAAACTAAGGCAGCATCTCAAACTAAGACAGCATCTCAAACTAAGACAGCATCTCAAACTAAGGCAGCCCCTCAAACTAATGCAGCACCTCAATCTAAGGCAGCCCCTCAAACTAAGGCAATTCCTCAAACTAAGGCAGTTCCTCAAACTAAGGCAGCATCTCAAACTAAGGCAGCATCTCAAACTAAGGCAGCCCCACAAACTAAAGCAGCTGCTCAAACTAAGGCAGCCGCTCAAACTAAGGCAGCCCCTCAATCTAAGGCAGCCCTCAAACTAAGGCAGCCCTCAAACTAAGGCAGCCGCTCAAACTAAGGCAGCCCCTCAATCTAAGGCAGCCCTCAAACTAAGGCAGCCCTCAAACTAAGGCAGCCGCTCAAACTAAGGCAGCCCCTCAAACTAAGGCAGCCGCTCAAACTAAGGCAGCCGCTCAAACTAAGGCAGCCGCTCAATCTAAGACAGCCGCTCAAACTAAGGCAGCTGCTTAAACTAAGGCAACCCCCCAAACTAAGGCAGCCCCTCAAACTTATGCAGCCCCTCAATCTAATGCAGCCCCTCAAACTAATGCAGACCCTCAAACTAAGGCAGCCCCTCAAACTAAGGCAGCCGCTCAAACTAAGGCAGCCCCTCAAACTAAGGCAGCCGCTCAAACTAAGGCAGCCGCTCAAACTAAGGCAGCCGCTCAAACTAAGGCAGCCGCTCAAACTAAGACAGCATCTCAAACTAAGGCAGCCCCACAAACTAAGGCAGCCCCTCAAACTAATGCAGCACCTCAATCTAAGGCAGCCCCTCAAACTAAGGCAGTTCCTCAAACTAAGGCAGTCTCTAAAACTAAGGCAGCATCTCAAACTAAGGCAGCATCTCAAACCAAGGCAGCATCTCAAACTAAGGCAGCCGCTCAAACTAAGGCAGCCCCTCAATCTAAGGCAGCCCTCAAACTAAGGCAGCCGCTCAAACTAAGGCAGCCCCTCAAACTAAGGCAGCCCCTCAAACTAAGGCAGCCGCTCAAACTGAGGCAGCCGCTCAAACTATGGCAGCATTTCAAACTAAGGCAGCCCATCAAACTAATGCAGCCCCTCAAACTAAGGCAGCCCCTCAAACTAATGCAGCCACTCAACCTAAGGCAGCCCCTCAACCTAAGGCAGCCCCTCAAACTAATGCAGCCCCTCAATCTAAGGCAGCCCCTCAAACTAAGGCAGTTCCTCAAACTAAGGCAGTCTCTCAAACTAAGGCAGCATCACAAACGAAGGCAGCCCCACAAACTAAGGCAGCCCCACAAACTAAGGCAGCCCCTCAAACTAAGGAGCCCCTCAATCTAATGCAGCCCCTCAATCTTAGGAGCCCCTCAAACTAAGGCAGTCTCTCAAACTAAGGCAGTCTCTCAAACTAAGGCAGCATCTCAAACTAAGGCAGCATCTCAAACTAAGGCAGCCCCACAATCTAAGGCAGCCGCTCAAACTAAGGCAGCCCCTCAATCTAAGGCAGCCCCTCAATCTAAGGCAGCCGCTCAAACTAATGCAGCCCCTCAATCTAAGGCAGCCCCTCAAACTAAGTCAGCCCTCAAACTAAGGCAGCCGCTCAAACTAAGGCAGCCCTTAAAACTAAGGCAGCCGCTCAAACTAAGGCAGCCCCTCAAACGAATGCAGCCACTCAATCTAAGGCAGACTCTCATACTAATGCAGCCCCTCAATCTAAGGCAGTCCCTCAAACTAATGCAGCCCCTCAAACTAATGAGCCCCTCAAACTAAGGCACCCCCTCAAACTAAGGCAGCCCCTCAAACTAAGGGAGCACCTCAAACTAAGGCAGCCCCTCAAACTAAGGCAGCCCATCAGATTAAGGCAGCCCCTCAAACTAATGCAGCCCCACAAACTAATGCAGCCCATCAAACTCATGCAGCCCCTCAATCTAATGCAGCCCCTCAATCTAAGACAGCCGCTCAAACTAAGGCAGCCCCTCAAACTAAGACAGACTCATAAAGTAAGGTAGCTGCTTAAACTAAGGCAACCCCTCAAACTAAGGCAGCCCCTCAAACTTATGCAGCCCCTCAAACTAAGGCAGCCCCTCAAAATAATGCAGCCCCTCAAAATAATGCAGCCCCTCAATCTAATGCAGCCCCTCAATCTTCTGCAGCCTCTCAAACTAATGCAGACCCTCAAACTAAGACAGCCTCTCAAACTACGGCAGCCCCTCAAACTAAGGCAGCCGCTCAAACTAAGGCAGCCCCTCAAACAAAGGCAGCCCCTCAAACTAAGGCAGCCCCTCAAACTAAGGCAGCCCCTCAAACTAAAGCAGAGTCGCAAACTAAGGCAGCCTCTCAAAATAAGGCAGCCGCTCAAAATAAGGCAGCCGCTCAAACTATGGCAGCCCCTCAAACTAAGGCAGCCGCTCAAACTAAGACAGCCTCTCAAACTAAGGCAGCCTCTCAAACTAAGGCAGCCCCTCAAACTAAGGCAGCTGCTTCAACTAAGACAACCCCTCAAACTAAGGCAGCCCCTCAATCTAAGGCAGCCCCTCAATCTAAGGCAGCCCCTCAATCTAAGGCAGCCCCTCAAACTAAGGCAGCCCCTCAAATTAAGGCAGCCCCTCAACCTAAGGCAGCCCCTCAAACTAATGCAGCTCCTCATACTAAGGCAGCCCCTCAAACTGAGGCAGACTCTCAAACTAATGCAGCCCATCAATCTAAGACAGCCGCTCAAAATCAGTCAGCCCCTCAAACTAAGGCAGCCCCTCAAACTAAGGCAGCCCCTCAAACTGAGTCAGCCCCTCAAACTAATGCAGCCCCTCAAACTAAGGCAGCCCCTCAAACTAAGGCAGCCACTCAAATTAAGGCAGCCCCTCAAACTATGGCAGCCTCTCAAACTAAGGCAGCCCATCAAACTAATGCAGCCCATCAAACTGAGTCAGCCCCTCAAACTAATGCAGCCTCTCAAACTAATGCAGGCCTCAATCTGAGTCAGCCCCTCAAACTAATGCAGCCCCTCAAACTAAGGCAGCCCCTCAAACTAAGGCAGCCCCTCAAACTAAGGCAGCCCCTCAAACTAAGGCAGCCACTCAAATTAAGGCAGCCCCTCAAACTATGGCAGCCTCTCAAACTAAGGCAGCCCATCAAACTAATGCAGCCCATCAAACTAATGCAGCCCATCAATCTAATGCAGCCCCTCAAACTAAGGCAACCCCTCAAAATAATGCAGCACCTCAAACTAAGGCAGCTGCTTAAACTAAGGCAGCCCCTCAAACTGAGGCAACCCCTCAAACTAAGGCAGCCCCTCAAACTAATGCAGCCACTCAATCTAAGGCAGCCCCTCAACCTAAGGCATCCCCTCAACCTAAGGCATCCCCTCAACCTAAGGCAGCCCCTTAAACTAATGCAGCCCCTCAATCTAAGGCAGCCCCTCAAACTAAGGCAGTTCCTCAAAATAAGGCAGTCTCTCAAACTAAGGCAGCATCTCAAACTAAGACAGCATCTCAAACTAAGACAGCATCTCAAACTAAGGCAGCCCCTCAAACTAATGCAGCACCTCAATCTAAGGCAGCCCCTCAAACTAAGGCAATTCCTCAAACTAAGGCAGTTCCTCAAACTAAGGCAGCATCTCAAACTAAGGCAGCATCTCAAACTAAGGCAGCCCCACAAACTAAAGCAGCTGCTCAAACTAAGGCAGCCGCTCAAACTAAGGCAGCCCCTCAATCTAAGGCAGCCCTCAAACTAAGGCAGCCCTCAAACTAAGGCAGCCGCTCAAACTAAGGCAGCCCCTCAAACTAAGGCAGCCGCTCAAACTAAGGCAGCCGCTCAAACTAAGGCAGCCGCTCAATCTAAGACAGCCGCTCAAACTAAGGCAACCCCCCAAACTAAGGCAGCCCCTCAAACTTATGCAGCCCCTCAATCTAATGCAGCCCCTCAAACTAATGCAGACCCTCAATCTAAGGCAGCCCCTCAAACTAAGGCAGCTGCCCAAACAAAGGCAGCCCCTCAAACTAAGGCAGCCGCTCAAACTAAGGCAGCCCCTCAAACTAAGGGAGCCCCTCAACCAATGGCAGCCGCTCAAACTAAGGCAGCCCCTCAAACTAAGGCAGCCCCTCAAACAAAGGCAGCCCCTCAAACTAAGGCAGCCCCTCAAACTAAGGCAGCAACTCAAACTAACACAGCCCCTCAAACTAAGGGAGCCCCTCAACCAAAGGCAGCCACTCAAACTAATGCAGCCACTCAAACTAAGGCAGACTCTCATACTAAAGCAGCCCCTCAATCTAAGGCAGCCCCTCAAACTAAGGCAGCCCCTCAAACTAAGGCAGCCCCTCAAACTAAGGCAGCCCCTCAAACTAAGGCAGCCCCTCACACTAAGGCAGCCCCTCAAACTAATGCAGCACCTCAATCTAAGGCAGCCCCTCAAACTAAGGCAGTTCCTCAAACTAAGGCAGTCTCTCAAACTAAGGCAGCATCACAAACTAAGGCAGCCCCACAAACTAAGGCAGCCCCACAAACTAAGGCAGCCCCACAAACTAAGGCAGCCCCTCAAACTAAGGAGCCCGTCAAACTAAGGAGCCCGTCAAACTAAGGAGCCCCTCAATCTAAGGAGCCCCTCAATCTAAGGAGCCCCTCAAACTAAGGCAGTCTCTCAAACTAAGGCAGTCTCTCAAACTAAGGCAGCATCTCAAACTAAGGCAGCATCTCAAACTAAGGCAGCCCCACAATCTAAGGCAGCCGCTCAAACTAAGGCAGCCCCTCAATCTAAGGCAGCCCCTCAATCTAAGGCAGCCCCTCAATCTAAGGCAGCCGCTCAAACTAAGGCAGCCCCTCAAACGAATGCAGCCACTCAATTTAAGGCAGATTCTCATACTAATGCAGCCCCTCAATCTAAGGCAGTCCCTCAAACTAATGCAGCCCCTCAAACTAATGAGCCCCTCAAACTAATGCAGCCCCTCAAGCTAAGGCACCCCCTCAAACTATGCAGCCCCTCAATCTAAGGCAGCCCCTCAAACTAAGGGAGCACCTCAAACTAAGGCAGCCCCTCAAACTAAGGCAGCCCATCTGATTAAGGCAGCCCCTCAAACTAATGCAGCCCCTCAAACTAATGCAGCCCATCAAACTCATGCAGCCCCTCAATCTAATGCAGCCCCTCAATCTAAGACAGCCGCTCAAACTAAGGCAGCCCCTCAAACTAATGCAGCCCCTCAATCGAAGGCAGCCCCTCAAACTAAGACAGACTCATAAAGTAAGGCAGCTGCTTAAACTAAGGCAACCCCTCAAACTAAGGCAGCCCCTCAAACTTATGCAGCCCCTCAAACTAAGGCAGCCCCTCAAAATAATGCAGCCCCTCAATCTAATGCAGCCCCTCAAACTAAGGCAGCCCCTCAAACTAAGGCATCCCCTCAATCTTCTGCAGCCTCTCAAACTAATGCAGACCCTCAATCTAATGCAGCCCCTCAAACTAAGGCTGCCGCTCAAACTAAAGCAGAATTGCAAACTAAGGCAGACTCTCAAACTAAGGCAGCCGCTCAACCTATGGCAGCCCCTCAAACTAAGGCAGCCTCTCAAACTACGGCAGCCCCTCAAACTAAGGCAGCCGCTCAAACTAAGGCAGCCGCTCAAACTAAGGCAGCCCCTCAAAGTAAGGCAGCCCCTCAAACTAAGGCAGCCCCTCAAACTAAGGCAGCCGCTCAAACTAAAGCAGAGTCGCAAACTGAGGCAGCCTCTCAAAATAAGGCAGCCGCTCAAAATAAGGCAGCCGCTCAAACTATGGCAGCCCCTCAAACTAAGGCAGCCGCTCAAACTAAGGCAGCCTCTCAAACTAAGGCAGCCTCTCAAACTAAGGCAGCCCCTCAAACTAAGGCAGCTGCTTAAACTAAGACAACCCCTCAAACTAAGGCAGCCCCTCAATCTAAGGCAGCCCCTCAATCTAAGGCAGCCCCTCAAACTAAGGCAGTTCCTCAAACTAAGGCAGTTCCTCAAACTAAGGCAGTCTCTCAAACTAAGGCAGCATCTCAAACTAAGGCAGCATCTCAAACTAAGGCAGGCCATCAAACTAATGCAGCCCCTCAATCTAAGACAGCCGCTCAAACTAAGGCAGCTCCTCAAACTAAGGCAGCTCCTCAAACTAAGGCAGCTGCTTAAACTAAGGCAACCCCTCAAACTAAGGCAGCCCCTCAAACTTATTCAGGCCCTTAATCTAAGGCAGCCCCTCAAAATAATGCAGCCCCTCAAACTAATGCAGACCCTCAATCTAATGCAGCCCCTCAAACTGATGCAGCCCCTCAATCTAAGGCAGCCCCTCAAACTAAGGCAGCACCTCAAACTAAGGCAGCCCCTCAAACTAAGGCAGACTCTCATACTCAAGCAGCCCCTCAAACTAAGGCAGCCCCTCAAACTAAGGCAGCCTCTCAAACTAAGGCACCCCCTCAAACTAATGCAGCCCCTCAATCTAAGGCAGCCGCTCAAACAAAGGCAGCCCCTCAAACTAATGCAGCCCCTCAAACTAATGCAGCCCCTCAATCCAAGGCAGCCCCTCAAACTAAGGCAGCCCCTCAAACTAAGAAAGGCGCTCAAACTAATGCATCCCCTCAATATAAGGCAGCCCCTCAACTAAGGCAGCCGCTCAAATTAAGGCAGCCGATCAAACTAAGGCAGCCCCTCAAACTAAGGCAGCCTCTCAAACTAAGGCAGCCTCTCAAACTAATGCAGCCCCTCAATCTGAGTCAGCCCCTCAAACTAAGGCAGCCCCTCAAACTAAGGCAGCTGCTCAAACTAAGGCAGCCCCTCAAACTATGGCAGCCCCTCAAACTAAGGCAGCCCATCAAACTAATGCAGCCCATCAAACTAATGCAGCCCCTCAATCTAATGCAGCCCCTCAATCTAATGCAGCCCTTCAAACTAAGGCAGCCCCTCAAAATAATGCAGCACCTCAAACTAAGGCAGCTGCTTAAACTAAGGCAGCCCCTCAAACTGAGGCAACCCCTCAAACTAAGGCAGCCCCTCAAACTAATGCAGCCACTCAATCTGAGGCAGCCCCTCAACCTAAGGCATCCCCTCAACCTAAGGCAGCCCCTCAAACTAATGCAGCCCCTCAACCTAAGGCATCCCCTCAACCTAAGGCAGCCTCTCAAACTAAGGCACCCCCTCAAACTAATGCAGCCCCTCAATCTAAGGCAGCCGCTCAAACGAAGGCAGCCCCTCAAACTAATGCAGCCCCTCAAACTAATGCAGCCCCTCAATCCAAGGCAGCCCCTCAAACTAAGGCAGCCCCTCAAACTAAGACAGGCGCTCAAACTAATGCATCCCCTCAATATAAGGCAGCCCCTCAACTAAGGCAGCCGCTCAAATTAAGGCAGCCGATCAAACTAAGGCAGCCCCTCAAACTAAGGCAGCCTCTCAAACTAAGGCAGCCTCTCAAACTAATGCAGCCCCTCAATCTGAGTCAGCCCCTCAAACTAAGGCAGCCCCTCAAACTAAGGCAGCCCCTCAAACTAAGGCAGCCCCTCAAACTAAGGCAGCTGCTCAAACTAAGGCAGCCCCTCAAACTATGGCAGCCCCTCAAACTAAGGCAGCCCATCAAACTAATGCAGCCCATCAAACTAATGCAGCCCCTCAATCTAATGCAGCCCCTCAATCTAATGCAGCCCTTCAAACTAAGGCAGCCCCTCAAAATAATGCAGCACCTCAAACTAAGGCAGCTGCTTAAACTAAGGCAGCCCCTCAAACTGAGGCAACCCCTCAAACTAAGGCAGCCCCTCAAACTAATGCAGCCACTCAATCTAAGGCAGCCCCTCAACCTAAGGCAGCCCCTCAAACTAATGCAGCCCCTCAATCTAAGGCAGCCCCTCAAACTAAGGCAGTTCCTCAAAATAAGGCAGTCTCTCAAACTAAGGCAGCATCTCAAACTAAGACAGCATCTCAAACTAAGGCAGCCCCACAAACTAAGGCAGCCCCTCAAACTAATGCAGCACCTCAATCTAAGGCAGCCCCTCAAACTAAGGCAGTTCCTCAAACTAAGGCAGTCTCTCAAACTAAGGCAGCATCTCAAACTAAGGCAGCATCTCAAACTAAGGCAGCATCTCAAACTAAGGCAGCATCTCAAACTAAGGCAGCCCCACAAACTAATGCAGCCCCTCAAAATAATGCAGCACCTCAAACTAAGGCAGCTGCTTAAACTAAGGCAGCCGCTCAACCTAAGGCAGCCCTCAATCTAAGGCAGCCCTCAATCTAAGGCAGCCGCTCAAACTAAGGCAGCCGCTCAAACTAAGGCAGCCCATCAAACTAATGCAGCCCCTCAATCTCATGCAGCCCCTCAAACTAAGGCAGCCCCTCAAACTAATGCAGCCACTCAATCTAAGGCAACCCCTCAACCTAAGGCAGCCCCTCAAACTAATGCAGCCCCTCAATCTAAGGCAGCCCCTCAAACTAAGGCAGTTCCTCAAACAAAGGCAGTCTCTCAAACTAAGGCAACATCACAAACTAAGGCAGCCCCACAAACTAAGGCAGCCCCTCAAACTAATGCAGCCCCTCAATCTCAGGAGCCGCTGAAACTAAGGCAGCCCCTCAAACTAATGCAGCCCCTCAAACTAAGACAGACTCATCAAGTAAGGCAGCCCCTCAAACTAATGCAGCCCCTCAAACTAAGGCAGCCCCTCAAACTAAGGCAGCCCCTCAAACTAAGGCAGCCCCTCAAACTAATGCAGACCCTCAATCTAATGCAGCCCCTCAAACTAAGGCAGCCGCTCAAACTAAAGCAGAATTGCAAACTAAGGCAGCCTCTCAAACGAAGGCAGCCGCTCAACCTATGGCAGCCCCTCAAACTAAGGCAGCCCCTCAAACTACGGCAACCCCTCAAACTAAGGCAGCCGCTCAAACTAAGGCAGCCCCTCAAACTAAGGCAGCCCCTCAAACTAAGGCAGCCCCTCAAACTAAGGCAGCCGCTCAAACTCAGGCAGACTCGCAAACTAAGGCAGCCTCTCAAAATAAGGCAGCCGCTCAAACTATGGCAGCGCCTCAAACTAAGGCAGCCTCTCAAACTAAGGCAGCCCCTCAAACTAAGGCAGCCCCTCAAACTAAGGCAGCCTCTCAAACTAAGGCAGCTGCTTAAACTAAGACAACCCCTCAAACTAAGGCAGCCCCTCAAACTAAGGTAGCCCCTCAAACTAATGCAGCCCCTCAAACTAAGGCAGCTGCTTAAACTAAGACAACCCCTCAATCTAAGGCAGCCCCTCAAACTAAGGCAGTTCCTCAAACTAAGGCAGTCTCTCAAACTAAGGCAGCTGCTTAAACTAAGACAACCCCTCAATCTAAGGCAGCCCCTCAAACTAAGGCAGTTCCTCAAACTAAGGCAGTCTCTCAAACTAAGGCAGCATCACAAACTAAGGCAGCCCCACAAACTAAGGCAGCCCCTCAAACTAAGGAGCCCGTCAAACTAAGGAGCCCCTCAATCTAAGGAGCCCCTCAATCTAAGGAGCCCCTCAAACTAAGGCAGTCTCTCAAACTAAGGCAGTCTCTCAAACTAAGGCAGCATCTCAAACTAAGGCAGCATCTCAAACTAAGGCAGCCCCACAATCTAAGGCAGCCGCTCAAACTAAGGCAGCCCCTCAATCTAAGGCAGCCCCTCAATCTAAGGCAGCCGCTCAAACTAATGCAGCCCCTCAAACTAATGCAGCCCCTCAATCTAAGGCAGCCCTCAAACTAAGGCAGCCCCTCAAACGAATGCAGCCACTCAATTTAAGGCAGATTCTCATACTAATGCAGCCCCTCAATCTAAGGCAGTCCCTCAAACTAATGCAGCCCCTCAAACTAATGAGCCCCTCAAACTAATGCAGCCCCTCAAGCTAAGGCACCCCCTCAAACTATGCAGCCCCTCAATCTAAGGCAGCCCCTCAAACTAAGGGAGCACCTCAAACTAAGGCAGCCCCTCAAACTCAGGCAGCCCATCAGATTAAGGCAGCCCCTCAAACTAATGCAGCCCCTCAAACTAATGCAGCCCATCAAACTCATGCAGCCCCTCAATCTAATGCAGCCCCTCAATCTAAGACAGCCGCTCAAACTAAGGCAGCCCCTCAAACTAATGCAGACCCTCAATCTAATGCAGCCCCTCAAACTGATGCAGCCCCTCAATCTAAGGCAGCCCCTCAAACTAAGGCAGCACCTCAAACTAAGGCAGCCCCTCAAACTAAGGCAGACTCTCATACTCAAGCAGCCCCTCAAACTAAGGCAGCCCCTCAAACTAAGGCAGCCCCTCAAACTAAGGCAGCCTCTCAAACTAAGGCACCCCCTCAAACTAATGCAGCCCCTCAATCTAAGGCAGCCGCTCAAACGAAGGCAGCCCCTCAAACTAATGCAGCCCCTCAAACTAATGCAGCCCCTCAAACTAATGCAGCCCCTCAAACTAATGCAGCCCCTCAATCCAAGGCAGCCCCTCAAACTAAGACAGGCGCTCAAACTAATGCATCCCCTCAATATAAGGCAGCCCCTCAACTAAGGCAGCCGCTCAAATTAAGGCAGCCGATCAAACTAAGGCAGCCCCTCAAACTAAGGCAGCCCCTCAAACTAAGGCAGCCTCTCAAACTAAAGCAGCCTCTCAAACTAAGGCAGCCTCTCAAACTAATGCAGCCCCTCAATCTGAGTCAGCCCCTCAAACTAAGGCAGCCCCTCAAACTAAGGCAGCTGCTCAAACTAAGGCAGCCCCTCAAACTATGGCAGCCTCTCAAACTAAGGCAGCCCATCAAACTAATGCAGCCCATCAAACTAATTCAGCCCCTCAATCTAATGCAGCCCCTCAAACTAAGGCAGCCCCTCAAAATAATGCAGCACCTCAAACTAAGGCAGCTGCTTAAACTAAGGCAGCCCCTCAAACTGAGGCAACCCCTCAAACTAAGGCAGCCCCTCAAACTAATGCAGCCACTCAATCTAAGGCAGCCCCTCAACCTAAGGCATCCCCTCAACCTAAGGCAGCCCCTCAAACTAATGCAGCCCCTCAAACTAAGGCAGTTCCTCAAAATAAGGCAGTCTCTCAAACTAAGGCAGCATCTCAAACTAAGACAGCATCTCAAACTAAGGCAGCCCCACAAACTAAGGCAGCCCCTCAAACTAAGGCAGCCCCTCAAACTAATGCAGCACCTCAATCTAAGGCAGCCCCTCAAACTAAGGCAGTTCCTCAAACTAAGGCAGTCTCTCAAACTAAGGCAGCATCTCAAACTAAGGCAGCATCTCAAACTAAGGCAGCCCCACAAACTAATGCAGCCCCTCAAACTAAGGCAGCCCCTCAAAATAATGCAGCACCTCAAACTAAGGCAGCCCCTCAAACTAAGGCAGCCTCTCAAACTAAGGCACCCCCTCAAACTAATGCAGCCCCTCAATCTAAGGCAGCCCCTCAATCCAAGGCAGCCCCTCAAACTAAGACAGGCGCTCAAACTAATGCATCCCCTCAATATAAGGCAGCCCCTCAACTAAGGCAGCCGCTCAAATTAAGGCAGCCGATCAAACTAAGGCAGCCCCTCAAACTAAGGCAGCCCCTCAAACTAAGGCAGCCTCTCAAACTAAAGCAGCCTCTCAAACTAAGGCAGCCTCTCAAACTAATGCAGCCCCTCAATCTGAGTCAGCCCCTCAAACTAAGGCAGCCCCTCAAACTAAGGCAGCTGCTCAAACTAAGGCAGCCCCTCAAACTATGGCAGCCTCTCAAACTAAGGCAGCCCATCAAACTAATGCAGCCCATCAAACTAATTCAGCCCCTCAATCTAATGCAGCCCCTCAAACTAAGGCAGCCCCTCAAAATAATGCAGCACCTCAAACTAAGGCAGCTGCTTAAACTAAGGCAGCCCCTCAAACTGAGGCAACCCCTCAAACTAAGGCAGCCCCTCAAACTAATGCAGCCACTCAATCTAAGGCAGCCCCTCAACCTAAGGCATCCCCTCAACCTAAGGCAGCCCCTCAAACTAATGCAGCCCCTCAAACTAAGGCAGTTCCTCAAAATAAGGCAGTCTCTCAAACTAAGGCAGCATCTCAAACTAAGACAGCATCTCAAACTAAGGCAGCCCCACAAACTAAGGCAGCCCCTCAAACTAAGGCAGCCCCTCAAACTAATGCAGCACCTCAATCTAAGGCAGCCCCTCAAACTAAGGCAGTTCCTCAAACTAAGGCAGTCTCTCAAACTAAGGCAGCATCTCAAACTAAGGCAGCATCTCAAACTAAGGCAGCCCCACAAACTAATGCAGCCCCTCAAACTAAGGCAGCCCCTCAAAATAATGCAGCACCTCAAACTAAGGCAGCTGCTTAAACTAAGGCAGCCGCTCAACCTAAGGCAGCCCTCAATCTAAGGCAGCCCTCAATCTAAGGCAGCCGCTCAAACTAAGGCAGCCGCTCAAACTAAGGCAGCCCATCAAACTAATGCAGCCCCTCAATCTCATGCAGCCCCTCAAACTAAGGCAGCCCCTCAAACTAATGCAGCCACTCAATCTAAGGCAACCCCTCAACCTAAGGCAGCCCCTCAAACTAATGCAGCCCCTCAATCTAAGGCAGCCCCTCAAACTAAGGCAGTTCCTCAAACAAAGGCAGTCTCTCAAACTAAGGCACCATCACAAACTAAGGCAGCCCCACAAACTAAGGCAGCCTCTCAAACTAACGCAGCCCCTCAAACTAAGGCAGCCTCTCAAACTAAGGCACCCCCTCAAACTAATGCAGCCCCTCAATCTAAGACAGCCGCTCAAACTAAGGCAGCCCCTCAAACTAAGGCAGCCGCTCAAACTACGGCAGCCCCTCAAACTAAGGCAGCCTCTCAAACTACGGCAGCCCCTCAAACTAAGGCAGCCCCTCAAACTAATGCAGCCCCTCAATCTAAGGCAGCCCCTCAATCTAAGGCAGCCCCTCAAACTAAGGCAGCCCCTCAAACTAAGGCAGTTCCTCAAACTAAGGCAGTATCTCAAACTAAGGCAGCATCTCAAACTAAGGCAGGCCCTCAAACTAATGCAGCCCCTCAATCTCAGACAGCCTCTCAATCTAAGACAGCCGCTCAAACTAAGGCAGCTGCTTAAACTAAGGCAACCCCCCAAACTAAGGCAGCCCCTCAAACTTATGCAGCCCCTCAATCTAATGCAGCCCCTCAGTCTAAGGCAGCCCCTCAAAATAATGCAGCCCCTCAAACGAATGCAGACCCTCAATCTAAGGCAGCCCCTCAAACTAAGGCAGCTGCCCAAACAAAGGCAGCCCCTCAAACTAAGGCAGCCGCTCAAACTAAGGCAGCCCATCAAACTCATGCAGCCCCTCAATCTAATGCAGCCCCTCAATCTAAGACAGCCGCTCAAACTAAGGCAGCCCCTCAAACTAATGCAGACCCTCAATCTAATGCAGCCCCTCAAACTGATGCAGCCCCTCAATCTAAGGCAGCCCCTCAAACTAAGGCAGCACCTCAAACTAAGGCAGCCCCTCAAACTAAGGCAGACTCTCATACTCAAGCAGCCCCTCAAACTAAGGCAGCCCCTCAAACTAAGGCAGCCCCTCAAACTAAGGCAGCCTCTCAAACTAAGGCACCCCCTCAAACTAATGCAGCCCCTCAATCTAAGGCAGCCGCTCAAACGAAGGCAGCCCCTCAAACTAATGCAGCCCCTCAAACTAATGCAGCCCCTCAAACTAATGCAGCCCCTCAATCCAAGGCAGCCCCTCAAACTAAGACAGGCGCTCAAACTAATGCATCCCCTCAATATAAGGCAGCCCCTCAACTAAGGCAGCCGCTCAAATTAAGGCAGCCGATCAAACTAAGGCAGCCCCTCAAACTAAGGCAGCCCCTCAAACTAAGGCAGCCTCTCAAACTAAGGCAGCCTCTCAAACTAAGGCAGCCTCTCAAACTAATGCAGCCCCTCAATCTGAGTCAGCCCCTCAAACTAAGGCAGCCCCTCAAACTAAGGCAGCTGCTCAAACTAAGGCAGCCCCTCAAACTATGGCAGCCTCTCAAACTAAGGCAGCCCATCAAACTAATGCAGCCCATCAAACTAATTCAGCCCCTCAATCTAATGCAGCCCCTCAAACTAAGGCAGCCCCTCAAAATAATGCAGCACCTCAAACTAAGGCAGCTGCTTAAACTAAGGCAGCCCCTCAAACTGAGGCAACCCCTCAAACTAAGGCAGCCCCTCAAACTAATGCAGCCACTCAATCTAAGGCAGCCCCTCAACCTAAGGCATCCCCTCAACCTAAGGCAGCCCCTCAAACTAATGCAGCCCCTCAAACTAAGGCAGTTCCTCAAAATAAGGCAGTCTCTCAAACTAAGGCAGCATCTCAAACTAAGACAGCATCTCAAACTAAGGCAGCCCCACAAACTAAGGCAGCCCCTCAAACTAAGGCAGCCCCTCAAACTAATGCAGCACCTCAATCTAAGGCAGCCCCTCAAACTAAGGCAGTTCCTCAAACTAAGGCAGTCTCTCAAACTAAGGCAGCATCTCAAACTAAGGCAGCATCTCAAACTAAGGCAGCCCCACAAACTAATGCAGCCCCTCAAACTAAGGCAGCCCCTCAAAATAATGCAGCACCTCAAACTAAGGCAGCTGCTTAAACTAAGGCAGCCGCTCAACCTAAGGCAGCCCTCAATCTAAGGCAGCCCTCAATCTAAGGCAGCCGCTCAAACTAAGGCAGCCGCTCAAACTAAGGCAGCCGCTCAAACTAAGGCAGCCCATCAAACTAATGCAGCCCCTCAATCTCATGCAGCCCCTCAAACTAAGGCAGCCCCTCAAACTAATGCAGCCACTCAATCTAAGGCAACCCCTCAACCTAAGGCAGCCCCTCAAACTAATGCAGCCCCTCAATCTAAGGCAGCCCCTCAAACTAAGGCAGTTCCTCAAACAAAGGCAGTCTCTCAAACTAAGGCACCATCACAAACTAAGGCAGCCCCACAAACTAAGGCAGCCTCTCAAACTAACGCAGCCCCTCAAACTAAGGCAGCCTCTCAAACTAAGGCACCCCCTCAAACTAATGCAGCCCCTCAATCTAAGACAGCCGCTCAAACTAAGGCAGCCCCTCAAACTAAGGCAGCCGCTCAAACTACGGCAGCCCCTCAAACTAAGGCAGCCTCTCAAACTACGGCAGCCCCTCAAACTAAGGCAGCCCCTCAAACTAATGCAGCCCCTCAATCTAAGGCAGCCCCTCAAACTAAGGCAGCCCCTCAAACTAAGGCAGTTCCTCAAACTAAGGCAGTATCTCAAACTAAGGCAGCATCTCAAACTAAGGCAGGCCCTCAAACTAATGCAGCCCCTCAATCTCAGACAGCCTCTCAATCTAAGACAGCCGCTCAAACTAAGGCAGCTGCTTAAACTAAGGCAACCCCCCAAACTAAGGCAGCCCCTCAAACTTATGCAGCCCCTCAATCTAATGCAGCCCCTCAGTCTAAGGCAGCCCCTCAAAATAATGCAGCCCCTCAAACGAATGCAGACCCTCAATCTAAGGCAGCCCCTCAAACTAAGGCAGCTGCCCAAACAAAGGCAGCCCCTCAAACTAAGGCAGCCGCTCAAACTAAGGCAGCCGCTCAAACTAAGGCAGCCCCTCAAACTAAGGGAGCCCCTCAACGAAAGGCAGCCCCTCAAACTAAGGGAGTCCCTCAACCAATGGCAGCCGCTCAAACTAAGGCAGCCCCTCAAACTAAGGCAGCCCCTCAAACAAAGGCAGCCCCTCAAACTAAGGCAGCCGCTCAAACTAACACAGCCCCTCAAACTAAGGGAGCCCCTCAACCAAAGGCAGCCACTCAAACTAATGCAGCCACTCAAACTAACGCAGACTCTCATACGAAAGCAGCCCCTCAATCTAAGGCAGCCCCTCAAACTAAGGCAGCCCCTCACACTAAGGCAGCCCCTCAAACTAATGCAGCCCCTCAAACTAATGCAGCCCCTCAAACTAATGCAGCCCCTGAAACTAATGCAGCCACTCAATCTAAGGCAACCCCTCAACCTAAGGCAGCCCCTCAATCTAAGGCAGCCCCTCAAACTAAGGCAGTTCCTCAAACAAAGGCAGTCTCTCAAACTAAGGCACCATCACAAACTAAGGCAGCCCCACAAACTAAGGCAGCCCCTCAAACTAATGCAGCCCCTCAATCTCAGGAGCCGCTGAAACTAAGGCAGCCCCTCAAACTAATGCAGCCCCTCAAACTAATGCAGCCCCTCAAACTAAGACAGACTCATCAAGTAAGGCAGCCCCTCAAACTAATGCAGCCCCTCAAACTAAGGCAGCCCCTCAAACTAATGCAGACCCTCAATCTAATGCAGCCCCTCAAACTAAGGCAGCCGCTCAAACTAAAGCAGAATTGCAAACTAAGGCAGCCTCTCAAACGAAGGCAGCCGCTCAACCTATGGCAGCCCCTCAAACTAAGGCAGCCCCTCAAACTACGGCAACCCCTCAAACTAAGGCAGCCGCTCAAACTAAGGCAGCCCCTCAAACTAAGGCAGCCCCTCAAACTAAGGCAGCCGCTCAAACTCAGGCAGACTCGCAAACTAAGGCAGCCTCTCAAAATAAGGCAGCCGCTCAAACTATGGCAGCGCCTCAAACTAAGGCAGCCTCTCAAACTAAGGCAGCCCCTCAAACTAAGGCAGCCCCTCAAACTAAGGCAGCCTCTTCAAACTAAGGCAGCTGCTTAAACTAAGACAACCCCTCAAACTAAGGCAGCCCCTCAAACTAAGGTAGCCCCTCTAACTAAGGCAGCCCCTCAAACTAATGCAGCCCCTCAATCTAAGGCAGCCCCTCAAACTAAGGCAGCCCCTCAAACTAAGGCAGTTCCTCAAACTAAGGCAGCATCTCAAACTAAGGCAGGCCCTCAAACTAATGCAGCCCCATAATCTAAGACAGCCGCTCAAACTAAGGCAGCTGCTTAAACTAAGGCAACCCCTCAAACTAAGGCAGCTGCTGAAACTAAGGCAGCCTCTCAAACTAAGCCAGCCCATCAGATAAAGGCTGCCCCTCAAACTAAGGCAGACTCTAAAACTAATGCAGCCCCTTAAACTAAGGCAGCCCCTCAAATTAAGGCAGCCCCTCAACCTAAGGCAGCCCCTCAAACTAATGCAGCTCCTCATACTAATGCAGCCCCTCAAACTAATGCAGCGCCTCAATCTAATGCAGCCCCTCAATCTAAGACAGCCCCTCAAACTAATGCAGCCCCTGAATCTAAGGCAGCCCCTCAAACTAAGACAGACTCATAAAGTAAGGCAGCTGCTTAAACTAAGGCAACCCCTCAAACTAAGGCAACCCCTCAAACTAAGGCAGCCCCTCAAACTTATGCAGCCCCTCAAACTAAGGCAGCCCCTCAATCTAATGCAGCCCCTCACACTAAGGCAGCCCCTCAATCTTCTGCAGCCTCTCAAACTAATGCAGACCCTCAATCTAATACAGCCCCTCAAACTAAGGCAGCCTCTCAAACTAAGGCAGCCGCTCAACCTATGGCAGCCCCTCAAACTAAGGCAGCTTTTCAAACTAAGGCAGCCGCTCAAACTAAGGCAGCCGCTCAAACTAAGGCAGCCCCTCAAACTAAGGCAGTTCCTCAAACTAAGGCAGCATCTCAAACTAAGGCAGCATCTCAAACTAAGGCAGCCCCTCAATCTAAGGCAGCCCTCAAACTAAGGCAGCCGCTCAAACTAAGGCAGCCGCTCAAACTAAGGCAGCCGCTCAAACTAATGCAGCCACTCAATCTAAGGCAGCCCCTCAACCTAAGGCAGCCCCTCAAACTAATGCAGCCCCTCAATCTAAGGCAGCCCCTCAAACTAAGGCAGTTCCTCAAACAAAGGCAGTCTCTCAAACTAAGGCAGCATCACAAACTAAGGCAGCCCCACAAACTAAGGCAGCCCCTCAAACTAATGCAGCCCCTCAATCTAAGGAGCCGCTTAAACTAAGGCAGCCCCTCAAACTAATGCAGCCCCTCAATCTAAGGCAGCCCCTCAAACTAATGCAGCACCTCAAACTAAGACAGACTCATAAAGTAAGGCAGCCCCTCAATCTTCTGCAGCCCCTCAAACGAAGGCAGCCCCTCAATCTAATGCAGCCCCTCAATCTTCTGCAGCCTCTCAAACTAATGCAGACCCTCAATCTAATGCAGCCCCTCAAACTAAGGCAGCCGCTCAAACTAAAGCAGAATTGCAAACTAAGACAGCCTCTCAAATGAAGGCAGCCGCTCAACCTATGGCAGCCCCGCAAACTAAGGCAGCCGCTCAAACTACGGCAGCCCCTCAAACTAAGGCAGCCTCTCAAACTACGGCAGCCCCTCAAACTAAGGCAGCCCCTCAAACTAATGCAGCCCCTCAATCTAAGGCAGCCCCTCAATCTAAGGCAGCCCCTCAAACTAAGGCAGCCCCTCAAACTAAGGCAGTTCCTCAAACTAAGGCAGTATCTCAAACTAAGGCAGCATCTCAAACTAAGGCAGGCCCTCAAACTAATGCAGCCCCTCAATCTCAGACAGCCTCTCAATCTCAGACAGCCTCTCAAACTAAGGCAGCTGCTTAAACTAAGGCAACCCCCCAAACTAAGGCAGCCCCTCAAACTTATGCAGCCCCTCAATCTAATGCAGCCCCTCAGTCTAAGGCAGCCCCTCAAAATAATGCAGCCCCTCAAACGAATGCAGACCCTCAATCTAAGGCAGCCCCTCAAACTAAGGCAGCTGCCCAAACAAAGGCAGCCCCTCAAACTAAGGCAGCCGCTCAAACTAAGGCAGCCCCTCAAACTAAGGGAGCCCCTCAACCAAAGGCAGCCCCTCAAACTAAGGGAGTCCCTCAACCAATGGCAGCCGCTCAAACTAAGGCAGCCCCTCAAACTAAGGCAGCCCCTCAAACAAAGGCAGCCCCTCAAACTAAGGCAGCCGCTCAAACTAACACAGCCCCTCAAACTAAGGGAGCCCCTCAACCAAAGGCAGCCACTCAAACTAATGCAGCCACTCAAACTAAGGCAGACTCTCATACTAAAGCAGCCCCTCAATCTAAGGCAGCCCCTCAAACTAAGGCAGCCACTCAAACTAAGGCAGCCCCTCAAACTAAGGCAGCCCCTCACACTAAGGCAGCCCCTCAAACTAATGCAGCCCCTCAAACTAATGCAGCCCCTCAAACTAATGCAGCCCCTCAAACTAATGCAGCCCCTCAATCTAAGGCAGCCCCTCAAACTAAGGCAGCCGCTCAAACTAAGGCAGCCCCTCAAACTAATGCAGCCCCTCAAACTGATGCAGAGCCTCAAACTAAGGCAGCCCCTCAAACTAATGCAGCCCCTCAATCTAAGGCAGCCCCTCAAACTAATGCAGCCACTCAATCTAAGGCAGCCCCTCAAACTAATGCAGCCCCTCAAACTAAGGCAGCCGCTCAAACTAAGGCAGCCCCTCAAACTAAGGCAGCCTCTCAAACTAAGGCAGCCCCTCAAACTAAGGCAGCCTCTCAAACTAAGGCACCCCCTCAAACTAATGCAGCCCCTCAAACTAATGCAGCCCCTCAATCTAAGGCAGCCGCTCAAACGAAGGCAGCCACTCAAACTAATGCAGCCCCTCAATCTAAGGCAGCCCCTCAAACTAAGGCAGCCGCTCAAACTAAGGCAGCATCTGAAACTAAGACAGCCGCTCAAACTAAGGCAGCTCCTCAAACTAAGGCAGCTGCTTAAACTAAGGCAACCCCTCAAACTTCTGCAAACCCTCAAACTTCTGCAGCCCCTCAAACTTCTGCAGCCCCTCAATCTAATGCAGCCCCTCAATCTAAGGCAGCCCCTCAATCTAAGGCAGCCCCTCAAAATAATGCAGACCTTCAATCTAATGCAGCCCCTCAAACTAAGGCAGCCCCTCAAACTAATGCAGCCCCTCAAACTAATGCAGCCCCTCAATCTAAGGCAGCCCCTCAATCTAAGGCAGCCCCTCAAACTAAGGCAGACACTCATACGAAAGCAGCCCATCAATCTAAGGCAGCCCCTCATACTAATGCAGCCCCTCAAACTAAGGCAGCCCCTCAAACTAAGGCACCCCCTCAAACTAATGTAGCCCCTCAATCTAAGGCAGCCGCTCAAACGAAGGCAGCCCCTCAATCCAAGGCAGCCCCTCAATCCAAGGCAGCCCCTCAAACTAAGGCAGTCCCTCAAACTAAGGCAGTTCCTCAAACTAAGGCAGTTCCTCAAACTAAGGCAGGCCCTCAAACTAATGCAGCCCCTCAATCTAAGACAGCCCCTCAATCTAAGACAGCCGCTCAAACTAAGGCAGCTGCTTAAACTAAGGCAGCCCCTCAATCTAATGCAGCCCCTCAAAATAATGCAGCCCCTCAATCTAAGGCAGCCCCTCAAACTAAGGCAGCTGCCCAAACAAAGGCAGCCCCTCAAACTAAGGCAGCCGCTCAAACTAAGGCAGCCCCTCAAATTAAGGGAGCCCCTCAACCAAAGGCAGCCCCTCAAACTAAGGGAGTCCCTCAACCAATGGCAGCCGCTCAAACTAAGGCAGCCCCTCAAACTAAGGCAGCCCCTCAAACTAAGGCAGCCCCACAAACAAAGGCAGCCCCTCAAACTAAGGCAGCCGTTCAAACTAAGGCAGCCCCTCAAACTAAGGCAGCCCCTCAAACTAAGGCAGCCACTCAAACTAATGCAGCCACTCAAACTCAGGCAGACTCTCATACTAAAGCAGCCCCTCAATCGAAGGCAGCCCCTCAAACTAAGGCAGCCCCTCAAACTAATGCAGCCCCTCAAACTAATGCAGCCCCTCAATCTAAGGCAGCCGCTCAAACTAAGGCAGCCGCTCAAACTAAGGCAGCCGCTCAAATTAAGGCAGCCGATCAAACTAATGCAGCCCCTCAAACTGAGTCAGCCCCTCAAACTAATGCAGACCCTCAAACTAATGCAGACCCTCAAACTAATGCAGCCCCTCAATCTAATGCAGCCCCTCAAACTAAGGCAGCCACTCAAACTAATGCAGCCCCTCAAACTAATGCAGCCCCTCAATCTAAGACAGCCCATCAAACTAAGGCAGCTGCCCAAACAAAGGCAGCCCCTCAAACTAAGGCAGCCCCTCAAATTAAGGGAGCCCCTCAACCAAAGGCAGCCCCTCAAACTAAGGGATTCCCTCAACCAATGGCAGCCGCTCAAACTAAGGCAGCCCCTCAAACTAAGGCAGCCCCTCAAACTAAGGCAGCCCCTCAAACTAAAAAAGCCCCACAAACAAAGGCAGCCCCTCAAACTAAGGCAGCCCCACAAACTAATGCAGCCCCTCAAACTGAGTCAGCCCCTCAAACTAATGCAGACCCTCAAACTAATGCAGACCCTCAAACTAATGCAGACCCTCAAACTAATGCAGCCCCTCAAACTAATGCAGCCCCTCAATCTAATGCAGCCCCTCAAACTAATGCAGAGCCTCAAACTAAGGCAGCCCCTCAAACTAATGCAGCCCCTCAAACTAATGCAGCCCCTCAATCTAAGACAGCCCATCAAACTAAGGCAGCTGACCAAACAAAGGCAGCCCCTCAAACTAAGGCAGCCGCTCAAACTAAGGCAGCCCCTCAAATTAAGGGAGCCCCTCAACCAAAGGCAGCCCCTCAAACTAAGGGAGTCCCTCAACCAATGGCAGCCGCTCAAACTAAGGCAGCCCCTCAAACTAAGGCAGCCCCTCAAACTAAGGCAGCCCCTCAAACTAAAAAAGCCCCACAAACAAAGGCAGCCCCTCAAACAAAGGCAGCCCCTCAAACAAAGGCAGCCCCTCAAACTAAGGCAGCCGTTCAAACTAAGGCAGCCCCTCAAACTAAGGCAGCCACTCAAACTAATGCAGCCACTCAAACTAAGGCAGACTCTCATACTAAAGCAGCCCCTCAATCTAAGGCAGCCCCTCAAACTAAGGCAGCCCCTCAAACTAATGCAGCCCCTCAAACTAATGCAGCCCCTCAATCTAAGGCAGCCCCTCAAACTAAGGCAGCCGCTCAAACTAAGGCAGCCGCTCAAACTAAGGCAGCCGCTCAAATTAAGGCAGCCGATCAAACTAATGCAGCCCCTCAAACTGAGTCAGCCCCTCAAACTAAGGCAGCCCCTCAAATTAAGGGAGCCCCTCAACCAAAGGCAGCCCCTCAAACTAAGGGATTCCCTCAACCAATGGCAGCCGCTCAAACTAAGGCAGCCCCTCAAACTAAGGCAGCCCCTCAAACTAAGGCAGCCCCTCAAACTAAAAAAGCCCCACAAACAAAGGCAGCCCCTCAAACTAAGGCAGCCGTTCAAACTAAGGCAGCCCCACAAACTAATGCAGCCCCTCAAACTGAGTCAGCCCCTCAAACTAATGCAGACCCTCAAACTAATGCAGACCCTCAAACTAATGCAGCCCCCCAAACTAATGCAGCCCCTCAAACTAATGCAGCCCCTCAATCTAATGCAGCCCCTCAAACTAATGCAGAGCCTCAAACTAAGGCAGCCCCTCAAACTAATGCAGCCCCTCAAACTAATGCAGCCCCTCAATCTAAGACAGCCCATCAAACTAAGGCAGCTGACCAAACAAAGGCAGCCCCTCAAACTAAGGCAGCCGCTCAAACTAAGGCAGCCCCTCAAATTAAGGGAGCCCCTCAACCAAAGGCAGCCCCTCAAACTAAGGGAGTCCCTCAACCAATGGCAGCCGCTCAAACTAAGGCAGCCCCTCAAACTAAGGCAGCCCCTCAAACTAAGGCAGCCCCTCAAACTAAAAAAGCCCCACAAACAAAGGCAGCCCCTCAAACAAAGGCAGCCCCTCAAACAAAGGCAGCCCCTCAAACTAAGGCAGCCGTTCAAACTAAGGCAGCCCCTCAAACTAAGGCAGCCACTCAAACTAATGCAGCCACTCAAACTAAGGCAGACTCTCATACTAAAGCAGCCCCTCAATCTAAGGCAGCCCCTCAAACTAAGGCAGCCCCTCAAACTAAGGCAGCCCCTCAAACTAATGCAGCCCCTCAAACTAATGCAGCCCCTCAATCTAAGGCAGCCCCTCAAACTAAGGCAGCCGCTCAAACTAAGGCAGCCGCTCAAACTAAGGCAGCCGCTCAAATTAAGGCAGCCGATCAAACTAATGCAGCCCCTCAAACTGAGTCAGCCCCTCAAACTAATGCAGACCCTCAAACTAATGCAGCCCCTCAATCTGATGCAGCCCCTCAAACTAATGCAGAGCCTCAAACTAAGGCAGCCCCTCAAACTAATGCAGCCCCTCAAACTAATGCAGCCCCTCAATCTAAGACAGCCCATCAAACTAATGCAGCCCCTCAATCTAAGGCAGCCCCTCAAACTAATGCAGCCACTCAAACTAAGGCAGACTCTCATACTAAAGCAGCCCCTCAATCTAAGGCAGCCCCTCAAACTAATGCAGCCGCTCAAACTAAGGCAGCCGCTCAAACTAAGGCAGCCGCTCAAACTGAGGCAGCCCCTCAAACTAAGGCAGCCGCTCAAACTAATGCAGCCATTAAAACTAAAGCAGCCCCTCAATCTAAGGCAGCCCCTCAAACTAAGGCAGCCGCTCAAACTAAGGCAGCCCCTCAAATTAAGGCAACCTCTCAAACTAAGGCAGCCCCTCCATCGAGGGCAGCCCCTCAATCTAGGGCAGCCCCTCAAACAAAGGCAGCCCCTCAAACAAAGGCAGCCCCTCAAACTAAGGCAGACACACAAACTAATGCAGCACCTCAATCTAAGGCAGCCCCTCAAACTGAGGCAGTTCCTCAAACTAAGGCAGTCTCTAAAACTAAGGCAGCATCTCAAACTAAGGCAGCATCTCAAACTAAGGCAGCCCCACAAACTAAGGCAGCCGCTCAAACTAAGGCAGCCCCTCAATCTAAGGCAGCCCTCAAACTAAGGCAGCCGCTCAAAATAAGGCAGCCCCTCAAACTAAGACAGCCCCTCAAACTAAGGCAGCCCCTCAAACTAAGGCAGCCGCTCAAACTAAGGCAGCCCCTCAAACTAAGGCAGCCGCTCAAATTAAGGCAGCCCATCAAACTAATGCAGCCCATCAATCTAATGCAGCCCCTCAAACTAATGCAGCCACTCAATCGAAGGCAGCCACTCAACCTAAGGCAGCCCCTCAACCTAAGGCAGCCCCTCAAACTAATGCAGCCCCTCAATCTAAGGCAGCCCCTCAAACTAAGGCAGTTCCTCAAACTAAGGCAGTCTCTCAAACTAAGGCAGCATCACAAACTAAGGCAGCCCCACAAACTAAGGCAGCCCCTCAAACTAATGCAGCCCCTCAATCTAAGGAGCCCCTCAATCTAAGGAGCCCCTCAATCTAAGGAGCCCCTCAAACTAAGGCAGTTCCTCAAACTAAGGCAGCATCTCAAACTAAGGCAGCCCCACAATCTAAGGCAGCCGCTCAAACTAAGGCAGCCGCTCAAACTAAGGCAGCCCCTCAATCTAAGGCAGCCCTCAAACTAAGGCAGCCGCTCAAACTAAGGCAGCCTCTCAAACTAAGGCAGCCTCTCAAACTAAGGCAGCCCCTCAAACTGAGTCAGCCCCTCAAACTAATGCAGACCCTCAAACTAATGCAGACCCTCAAACTAATGCAGACCCTCAATCTGATGCAGCCCCTCAAACTAATGCAGAGCCTCAAACTAAGGCAGCTCCTCAAACTAATGCAGCCCCTCAAACTAATGCAGCCCCTCAATCTAAGACAGCCCATCAAACTAATGCAGCCCCTCAATCTAAGGCAGCCCCTCAAACTAATGCAGCCACTCAAACTAAGGCAGACTCTCATACTAAAGCAGCCCCTCAATGTAAGGCAGCCCCTCAAACTAATGCAGCCGCTCAAACTAAGGCAGCCGCTCAAACTAAGGCAGCCGCTCAAACTGAGGCAGCCCCTCAAACTAAGGCAGCCGCTCAAACTAATGCAGCCATTAAAACTAAAGCAGCCCCTCAATCTAAGGCAGCCCCTCAAACTAAGGCAGCCGCTCAAACTAAGGCAGCCCCTCAAATTAAGGCAACCTCTCAAACTAAGGCAGCCCCTCCATCGAGGGCAGCCCCTCAATCTAGGGCAGCCCCTCAAACAAAGGCAGCCCCTCAAACAAAGGCAGCCCCTCAAACTAAGGCAGACACACAAACTAATGCAGCACCTCAATCTAAGGCAGCCCCTCAAACTGAGGCAGTTCCTCAAACTAAGGCAGTCTCTAAAACTAAGGCAGCATCTCAAACTAAGGCAGCATCTCAAACTAAGGCAGCCCCACAAACTAAGGCAGCCGCTCAAACTAAGGCAGCCCCTCAATCTAAGGCAGCCCTCAAACTAAGGCAGCCGCTCAAAATAAGGCAGCCCCTCACTCTAAGACAGCCCCTCAAACTAAGGCAGCCCCTCAATCTAAGGCAGCCGCTCAAATTAAGGCAGCCCATCAAACTAATGCAGCCCCTCAATCTAATGCAGCCCCTCAAACTAATGCAGCCACTCAATCGAAGGCAGCCACTCAACCTAAGGCAGCCCCTCAACCCAAGGCAGCCCCTCAAACTAATGCAGCCCCTCAATCTAAGGCAGCCCCTCAATCTAAGGCAGCCCCTCAAACTAAGGCAGTTCCTCAAACTAAGGCAGTCTCTCAAACTAAGGCAGCATCACAAACTAAGGCAGCCCCACAAACTAAGGCAGCCCCTCAAACTAATGCAGCCCCTCAATCTAAGGAGCCCCTCAATCAAAGGAGCCCCTCAATCTAAGGAGCCCCTCAAACTAAGGCAGTTCCTCAAACTAAGGCAGCATCTCAAACTAAGGCAGCCCCACAATCTAAGGCAGCCGCTCAAACTAAGGCAGCCGCTCAAACTAAGGCAGCCCCTCAATCTAAGGCAGCCCTCAAACTAAGGCAGCCGCTCAAACTAAGGCAGCCTCTCAAACTAAGGCAGCCCCTCAAACCAAGGCAGCCGCTCAAACTAAGGCAGCCGCTCAAACTAAGGCAGCCCCTCAAACGAATGCAGCCACTCAAACTAAGGCAGTCCCTCAAACTAATGCAGCCGCTCAAACTAAGGCAGCCGCTCAAACTAAGGCAGCCGCTCAAACTAAGGCAGCCCCTCAAACTAAGGCAGCCCCTCAAACTAAGGCAGCCCCTCAAACTAAGGCAGCCCCTCAAACAAAGGCAGCCCCTCAATCTAAGGCAGCCGCTCAAACGAAGGCAGCCCCTCAAACTAATGCAGCCCCTCAAACTAATGCAGCCCCTCAAACTAATGCAGCCCCTCAATCAAAGGCAGCCCCTCAAACTAAGGCAGCCCCTCAAACCAAGACAGGCGCTCAAACCAAGACAGGCGCTCAAACTAATGCATCCCCTCAATATAAGGCAGCCGCTCCAACTAAGGCAGCCGCTCCAACTAAGGCAGCCGCTCCAACTAAGGCAGCCGCTCAAACTAAGGCAGCCGCTCAAACTAAGGCAGCCCCTCAAACTAAGGCAGCCTCTCAAACTAAGGCAGCCGCTCAAACTAAGGCAGCCGATCAAACTAATGCAGCCCCTCAAACTAATGCAGCCCCTCAAACTAATGCAGCCCCTCAAACTAATGCAGCCCCTCAAGCTAAGGCAGCCCCTCAAACTAAGGGTGCCCCTCAAACTAAGGCAGCCCCTCAAACTAAGCCAGCCCCTCAACCTAAGGCAGCCCCTCAAACTAATGCAGCTCCTCAATCTGAGGCAGCCCCTCAAACTAAGGCAGACTCTAAAACTAATGCAGCCCCTCAATCTAAGGCAGCCCCTCAACCTAAGGCAGCCCCTCAACCTGAGGCAGCCCCTCAACCTAAGGCAGCTCCTCAAACTAATGCAGCTCCTCAAACTAAGGCAGTTCCTCACACTAAGGCAGCCCCTCAAACTGAGGCAGACTCTCAAACTAATGCAGCCCCACAAACTAAGGCAGCTTCTCAAAATAAGGCAGCCCCTATATCTAATGCAGCTCCTCAATCGAAGACAGCCGCTCAAACTAAGGCAGTCCCTCAAACTAAGGCAGCCCCTCAAACTAAGGCAGCCCCTCAAACTAATGCAGCCCCTCAATATAAGGCAGACCCTCAAACTAAGACAGACTCATAAAGTAAGGCAGCCCCTCACTCTTCTTCAGCCCCTCAACCTAAGGCAGCCCCTCAATCTAAGGCAGCCGCTCAAATTAAGGCAGCCGATCAAACTAATGCAGCCCCTCAAACTGAGTCAGCCCCTCAAACTAATGCAGACCCTCAAACTAATGCAGCCCCTCAATCTGATGCAGCCCCTCAAACTAATGCAGAGCCTCAAACTAAGGCAGCCCCTCAAACTAATGCAGCCCCTCAATCTAAGACAGCCCCTCAAACTAAGGCAGCCCCTCAAACTAAGGCAGCCCCTCAAACTAATGCAGCCCCTCAATCTAAGACAGCCCATCAAACTAATGCAGCCCCTCAATCTAAGGCAGCCCCTCAAACTAATGCAGCCACTCAAACTAAGGCAGACTCTCATACTAAAGCAGCCCCTCAATCTAAGGCAGCCCCTCAAACTAATGCAGCCGCTCAAACTAAGGCAGCCGCTCAAACTAAGGCAGCCGCTCAAACTGAGGCAGCCCCTCAAACTAAGGCAGCCGCTCAAACTAATGCAGCCATTAAAACTAAAGCAGCCCCTCAATCTAAGGCAGCCCCTCAAACTAAGGCAGCCGCTCAAACTAAGGCAGCCCCTCAAATTAAGGCAACCTCTCAAACTAAGGCAGCCCCTCCATCGAGGGCAGCCCCTCAATCTAGGGCAGCCCCTCAAACAAAGGCAGCCCCTCAAACAAAGGCAGCCCCTCAAACTAATGCAGCACCTCAATCTAAGGCAGCCCCTCAAACTGAGGCAGTTCCTCAAACTAAGGCAGTCTCTAAAACTAAGGCAGCATCTCAAACTAAGGCAGCATCTCAAACTAAGGCAGCCCCACAAACTAAGGCAGCCGCTCAAACTAAGGCAGCCCCTCAATCTAAGGCAGCCCTCAAACTAAGGCAGCCGCTCAAAATAAGGCAGCCCCTCAAACTAAGACAGCCCCTCAAACTAAGGCAGCCCCTCAAACTAAGGCAGCCGCTCAAACTAAGGCAGCCCCTCAAACTAAGGCAGCCGCTCAAATTAAGGCAGCCCATCAAACTAATGCAGCCCATCAATCTAATGCAGCCCCTCAAACTAATGCAGCCACTCAATCGAAGGCAGCCACTCAACCTAAGGCAGCCCCTCAACCTAATGCAGCCCCTCAATCTAAGGCAGCCCCTCAAACTAAGGCAGTTCCTCAAACTAAGGCAGTCTCTCAAACTAAGGCAGCATCACAAACTAAGGCAGCCCCACAAACTAAGGCAGCCCCTCAAACTAATGCAGCCCCTCAATCTAAGGAGCCCCTCAATCTAAGGAGCCCCTCAATCTAAGGAGCCCCTCAAACTAAGGCAGTTCCTCAAACTAAGGCAGCATCTCAAACTAAGGCAGCCCCACAATCTAAGGCAGCCGCTCAAACTAAGGCAGCCGCTCAAACTAAGGCAGCCCCTCAATCTAAGGCAGCCCTCAAACTAAGGCAGCCGCTCAAACTAAGGCAGCCTCTCAAACTAAGGCAGCCTCTCAAACTAAGGCAGCCCCTCAAACTGAGTCAGCCCCTCAAACTAATGCAGACCCTCAAACTAATGCAGACCCTCAAACTAATGCAGCCCCTCAATCTGATGCAGCCCCTCAAACTAATGCAGAGCCTCAAACTAAGGCAGCTCCTCAAACTAATGCAGCCCCTCAAACTAATGCAGCCCCTCAATCTAAGACAGCCCATCAAACTAATGCAGCCCCTCAATCTAAGGCAGCCCCTCAAACTAATGCAGCCACTCAAACTAAGGCAGACTCTCATACTAAAGCAGCCCCTCAATGTAAGGCAGCCCCTCAAACTAATGCAGCCGCTCAAACTAAGGCAGCCGCTCAAACTAAGGCAGCCGCTCAAACTGAGGCAGCCCCTCAAACTAAGGCAGCCGCTCAAACTAATGCAGCCATTAAAACTAAAGCAGCCCCTCAATCTAAGGCAGCCCCTCAAACTAAGGCAGCCGCTCAAACTAAGGCAGCCCCTCAAATTAAGGCAACCTCTCAAACTAAGGCAGCCCCTCCATCGAGGGCAGCCCCTCAATCTAGGGCAGCCCCTCAAACAAAGGCAGCCCCTCAAACAAAGGCAGCCCCTCAAACTAAGGCAGACACACAAACTAATGCAGCACCTCAATCTAAGGCAGCCCCTCAAACTGAGGCAGTTCCTCAAACTAAGGCAGTCTCTAAAACTAAGGCAGCATCTCAAACTAAGGCAGCATCTCAAACTAAGGCAGCCCCACAAACTAAGGCAGCCGCTCAAACTAAGGCAGCCCCTCAATCTAAGGCAGCCCTCAAACTAAGGCAGCCGCTCAAAATAAGGCAGCCCCTCACACTAAGACAGCCCCTCAAACTAAGGCAGCCCCTCAAACTAAGGCAGCCGCTCAAATTAAGGCAGCCCATCAAACTAATGCAGCCCCTCAATCTAATGCAGCCCCTCAAACTAATGCAGCCACTGAATCGAAGGCAGCCACTCAACCTAAGGCAGCCCCTCAACCCAAGGCAGCCCCTCAAACTAATGCAGCCCCTCAATCTAAGGCAGCCCCTCAAACTAAGGCAGTTCCTCAAACTAACGCAGTCTCTCAAACTAAGGCAGCATCACAAACTAAGGCAGCCCCACAAACTAAGGCAGCCCCTCAAACTAATGCAGCCCCTCAATCTAAGGAGCCCCTCAATCAAAGGAGCCCCTCAATCTAAGGAGCCCCTCAAACTAAGGCAGTTCCTCAAACTAAGGCAGCATCTCAAACTAAGGCAGCCCCACAATCTAAGGCAGCCGCTCAAACTAAGGCAGCCGCTCAAACTAAGGCAGCCCCTCAATCTAAGGCAGCCCTCAAACTAAGGCAGCCGCTCAAACTAAGGCAGCCTCTCAAACTAAGGCAGCCCCTCAAACCAAGGCAGCCGCTCAAACCAAGGCAGCCGCTCAAACCAAGGCAGCCGCTCAAACTAAGGCAGCCCCTCAAACGAATGCAGCCACTCAAACTAAGGCAGTCCCTCAAACTAATGCAGCCGCTCAAACTAAGGCAGCCGCTCAAACTAAGGCAGCCGCTCAAACTAAGGCAGCCCCTCAAACTAAGGCAGCCCCTCAAACTAAGGCAGCCGCTCAAACTAAGGCAGCCCCTCAAACAAAGGCAGCCCCTCAAACAAAGGCAGCCCCTCAATCTAAGGCAGCCGCTCAAACGAAGGCAGCCCCTCAAACTAATGCAGCCCCTCAAACTAATGCAGCCCCTCAAACTAATGCAGCCCCTCAATCAAAGGCAGCCCCTCAAACTAAGGCAGCCCCTCAAACCAAGACAGGCGCTCAAACCAAGACAGGCGCTCAAACCAAGACAGGCGCTCAAACTAATGCATCCCCTCAATATAAGGCAGCCGCTCCAACTAAGGCAGCCGCTCCAACTAAGGCAGCCGCTCAAACTAAGGCAGCCGCTCAAACTAAGGCAGCCCCTCAAACTAAGGCAGCCCCTCAAACTAAGGCAGCCGCTCAAACTAAGGCAGCCGATCAAACTAATGCAGCCCCTCAAACTAAGGCAGCCCCTCAAACTAATGCAGCCCCTCAAACTAATGCAGCCCCTCAAACTAATGCAGCCCCTCAAGCTAAGGCAGCCCCTCAAACTAAGGGTGCCCCTCAAACTAAGGCAGCCCCTCAAACTAAGCCAGCCCCTCAACCTAAGGCAGCCCCTCAAACTAATGCAGCTCCTCAATCTGAGGCAGCCCCTCAAACTAAGGCAGACTCTAAAACTAATGCAGCCCCTCAATCTAAGGCAGCCCCTCAACCTAAGGCAGCCCCTCAACCTGAGGCAGCCCCTCAACCTAAGGCAGCTCCTCAAACTAATGCAGCTCCTCAAACTAAGGCAGTTCCTCACACTAAGGCAGCCCCTCAAACTGAGGCAGACTCTCAAACTAATGCTGCCCCACAAACTAAGGCAGCCCCTCAAAATAAGGCAGCCCCTATATCTAATGCAGCTCCTCAATCGAAGACAGCCGCTCAAACTAAGGCAGTCCCTCAAACTAAGGCAGCCCCTCAAACTAAGGCAGCCCCTCAAACTAATGCAGCCCCTCAATCTAAGGCAGACCCTCAAACTAAGACAGACTCATAAAGTAAGGCAGCCCCTCACTCTTCTTCAGCCCCTCAACCTAAGGCAGCCCCTCAATCTAAGGCAGCCGCTCAAATTAAGGCAGCCGATCAAACTAATGCAGCCCCTCAAACTGAGTCAGCCCCTCAAACTAATGCAGACCCTCAAACTAATGCAGCCCCTCAATCTGATGCAGCCCCTCAAACTAATGCAGAGCCTCAAACTAAGGCAGCCCCTCAAACTAATGCAGCCCCTCAAACTAATGCAGCCCATCAAACTAATGCAGCCCCTCAATCTAAGGCAGCCCCTCAAACTAATGCAGCCACTCAAACTAAGGCAGACTCTCATACTAAAGCAGCCCCTCAATCTAAGGCAGCCCCTCAAACTAATGCAGCCGCTCAAACTAAGGCAGCCGCTCAAACTGAGGCAGCCGCTCAAACTGAGGCAGCCGCTCAAACTGAGGCAGCCCCTCAAACTAAGGCAGCCGCTCAAACTAATGCAGCCATTAAAACTAAAGCAGTCCCTCAATCTAAGGCAGTCCCTCAAACTAAGGCAGCCGCTCAAACTAAGGCAGCCCCTCAAATTAAGGCAACCTCTCAAACTAAGGCAGCCCCTCCATCGAGGGCAGCCCCTCAATCTAGGGCAGCCCCTCAAACAAAGGCAGCCCCTCAAACTAAGGCAGACACACAAACTAATGCAGCACCTCAATCTAAGGCAGCCCCTCAAACTGAGGCAGTTCCTCAAACTAAGGCAGTCTCTAAAACTAAGGCAGCATCTCAAACTAAGGCAGCATCTCAAACTAAGGCAGCCCCACAAACTAAGGCAGCCGCTCAAACTAAGGCAGCCCCTCAATCTAAGGCAGCCCCTCAATCTAAGGCAGCCCTCAAACTAAGGCAGCCGCTCAAAATAAGGCAGCCCCTCAAACTAAGACAGCCCCTCAAACTAAGGCAGCCCCTCAAACTAAGGCAGCCGCTCAAACTAAGGCAGCCCCTCAAACTAAGGCAGCCGCTCAAATTAAGGCAGCCCATCAAACTAATGCAGCCCATCAATCTAATGCAGCCCCTCAAACTAATGCAGCCACTCAATCGAAGGCAGCCACTCAACCTAAGGCAGCCCCTCAACCTAAGGCAGCCCCTCAAACTAATGCAGCCCCTCAATCTAAGGCAGCCCCTCAATCTAAGGCAGCCCCTCAAACTAAGGCAGTTCCTCAAACTAAGGCAGTCTCTCAAACTAAGGCAGCATCACAAACTAAGGCAGCCCCACAAACTAAGGCAGCCCCTCAAACTAATGCAGCCCCTCAATCTAAGGAGCCCCTCAATCTAAGGAGCCCCTCAATCTAAGGAGCCCCTCAAACTAAGGCAGTTCCTCAAACTAAGGCAGCATCTCAAACTAAGGCAGCCCCACAATCTAAGGCAGCCGCTCAAACTAAGGCAGCCGCTCAAACTAAGGCAGCCCCTCAATCTAAGGCAGCCCTCAAACTAAGGCAGCCGCTCAAACTAAGGCAGCCTCTCAAACTAAGGCAGCCCCTCAAACTGAGTCAGCCCCTCAAACTAATGCAGACCCTCGAACTAATGCAGACCCTCAAACTAATGCAGACCCTCAAACTAATGCAGACCCTCAAACTAATGCAGCCCCTCAATCTGATGCAGCCCCTCAAACTAATGCAGAGCCTCAAACTAAGGCAGCTCCTCAAACTAATGCAGCCCCTCAATCTAAGACAGCCCATCAAACTAATGCAGCCCCTCAATCTAAGGCAGCCCCTCAAACTAATGCAGCCACTCAAACTAAGGCAGACTCTCATACTAAAGCAGCCCCTCAATCTAAGGCAGCCCCTCAAACTAATGCAGCCGCTCAAACTAAGGCAGCCGCTCAAACTAAGGCAGCCGCTCAAACTGAGGCAGCCCCTCAAACTAAGGCAGCCGCTCAAACTAATGCAGCCATTAAAACTAAAGCAGCCCCTCAATCTAAGGCAGCCCCTCAAACTAAGGCAGCCGCTCAAACTAAGGCAGCCCCTCAAATTAAGGCAACCTCTCAAACTAAGGCAGCCCCTCCATCGAGGGCAGCCCCTCAATCTACGGCAGCCCCTCAAACAAAGGCAGCCCCTCAAACAAAGGCAGCCCCTCAAACTAAGGCAGACACACAAACTAATGCTGCACCTCAATCTAAGGCAGCCCCTCAAACTGAGGCAGTTCCTCAAACTAAGGCAGTCTCTAAAACTAAGGCAGCATCTCAAACTAAGGCAGCATCTCAAACTAAGGCAGCCCCACAAACTAAGGCAGCCGCTCAAACTAAGGCAGCCCCTCAATCTAAGGCAGCCCTCAAACTAAGGCAGCCGCTCAAAATAAGGCAGCCCCTCACACTAAGACAGCCCCTCAAACTAAGGCAGCCCCTCAAACTATGGCAGCCGCTCAAACTAAGGCAGCCCCTCAAACTAAGGCAGCCCCTCAAACTAATGCAGCCCCTCAATCTAAGGCAGACCCTCAAACTAAGACAGACTCATAAAGTAAGGCAGCCCCTCACTCTTCTTCAGCCCCTCAACCTAAGGCAGCCCCTCAATCTAAGGCAGCCGCTCAAATTAAGGCAGCCGATCAAACTAATGCAGCCCCTCAAACTGAGTCAGCCCCTCAAACTAATGCAGACCCTCAAACTAATGCAGCCCCTCAATCTGATGCAGCCCCTCAAACTAATGCAGAGCCTCAAACTAAGGCAGCCCCTCAAACTAATGCAGCCCCTCAAACTAATGCAGCCCCTCAATCTAAGACAGCCCATCAAACTAATGCAGCCCCTCAATCTAAGGCAGCCCCTCAAACTAATGCAGCCACTCAAACTAAGGCAGACTCTCATACTAAAGCAGCCCCTCAATCTAAGGCAGCCCCTCAAAGTAATGCAGCCGCTCAAACTAAGGCAGCCGCTCAAACTGAGGCAGCCGCTCAAACTGAGGCAGCCCCTCAAACTAATGCAGCCATTAAAATTAAAGCAGTCCCTCAATCTAAGGCAGCCCCTCAAACTAAGGCAGCCGCTCAAACTAAGGCAGCCCCTCAAATTAAGGCAACCTCTCAAACTAAGGCAGCCCCTCCATCGAGGGCAGCCCCTCAATCTAGGGCAACCCCTCAAACAAAGGCAGCCCCTCAAACTAATGCAGACCCTCAAACTAATGCAGACCCTCAAACTAATGCAGCCCCTCAATCTGATGCAGCCCCTCAAACTAATGCAGAGCCTCAAACTAAGGCAGCTCCTCAAACTAATGCAGCCCCTCAAACTAATGCAGCCCCTCAATCTAAGACAGCCCATCAAACTAATGCAGCCCCTCAATCTAAGGCAGCCCCTCAAACTAATGCAGCCACTCAAACTAAGGCAGACTCTCATACTAAAGCAGCCCCTCAATCTAAGGCAGCCCCTCAAACTAATGCAGCCGCTCAAACTAAGGCAGCCGCTCAAACTAAGGCAGCCGCTCAAACTGAGGCAGCCCCTCAAACTAAGGCAGCCGCTCAAACTAATGCAGCCATTAAAACTAAAGCAGCCCCTCAATCTAAGGCAGCCCCTCAAACTAAGGCAGCCGCTCAAACTAAGGCAGCCCCTCAAATTAAGGCAACCTCTCAAACTAAGGCAGCCCCTCCATCGAGGGCAGCCCCTCAATCTACGGCAGCCCCTCAAACAAAGGCAGCCCCTCAAACAAAGGCAGCCCCTCAAACTAAGGCAGACACACAAACTAATGCTGCACCTCAATCTAAGGCAGCCCCTCAAACTGAGGCAGTTCCTCAAACTAAGGCAGTCTCTAAAACTAAGGCAGCATCTCAAACTAAGGCAGCATCTCAAACTAAGGCAGCCCCACAAACTAAGGCAGCCGCTCAAACTAAGGCAGCCCCTCAATCTAAGGCAGCCCCTCAATCTAAGGCAGCCCTCAAACTAAGGCAGCCGCTCAAAATAAGGCAGCCCCTCACACTAAGACAGCCCCTCAAACTAAGGCAGCCCCTCAAACTATGGCAGCCGCTCAAACTAAGGCAGCCCCTCAAACTAAGGCAGCCCCTCAAACTAATGCAGCCCCTCAATCTAAGGCAGACCCTCAAACTAAGACAGACTCATAAAGTAAGGCAGCCCCTCACTCTTCTTCAGCCCCTCAACCTAAGGCAGCCCCTCAATCTAAGGCAGCCGCTCAAATTAAGGCAGCCGATCAAACTAATGCAGCCCCTCAAACTGAGTCAGCCCCTCAAACTAATGCAGACCCTCAAACTAATGCAGCCCCTCAATCTGATGCAGCCCCTCAAACTAATGCAGAGCCTCAAACTAATGCAGAGCCTCAAACTAAGGCAGCCCCTCAAACTAATGCAGCCCCTCAAACTAATGCAGCCCCTCAATCTAAGACAGCCCATCAAACTAATGCAGCCCCTCAATCTAAGGCAGCCCCTCAAACTAATGCAGCCACTCAAACTAAGGCAGACTCTCATACTAAAGCAGCCCCTCAATCTAAGGCAGCCCCTCAAAGTAATGCAGCCGCTCAAACTAAGGCAGCCGCTCAAACTGAGGCAGCCGCTCAAACTGAGGCAGCCCCTCAAACTAATGCAGCCATTAAAACTAAAGCAGTCCCTCAATCTAAGGCAGCCCCTCAAACTAAGGCAGCCGCTCAAACTAAGGCAGCCCCTCAAATTAAGGCAACCTCTCAAACTAAGGCAGCCCCTCCATCGAGGGCAGCCCCTCAATCTAGGGCAGCCCCTCAAACAAAGGCAGCCCCTCAAACTAAGGCAGACACACAAACTAATGCAGCACCTCAATCTAAGGCAGCCCCTCAAACTGAGGCAGTTCCTCAAACTAAGGCAGTTCCTCAAACTAAGGCAGTCTCTAAAACTAAGGCAGCATCTCAAACTAAGGCAGCATCTCAAACTAAGGCAGCCGCTCAAACTAAGGCAGCCCCTCAATCTAAGGCAGCCCTCAAACTAAGGCAGCCGCTCAAAATAAGGCAGCCCCTCAAACTAAGACAGCCCCTCAAACTAAGGCAGCCCCTCAAACTAAGGCAGCCGCTCAAACTAAGGCAGCCCCTCAAACTAAGGCAGCCGCTCAAATTAAGGCAGCCCATCAAACTAATGCAGCCCATCAATCTAATGCAGCCCCTCAAACTAATGCAGCCACTCAATCGAAGGCAGCCCCTCAACCTAAGGCAGCCCCTCAAACTAATGCAGCCCCTCAATCTAAGGCAGCCCCTCAATCTAAGGCAGCCCCTCAATCTAAGGCAGCCCCTCAAACTAAGGCAGTTCCTCAAAATAAGGCAGGCTCTCAAACTAAGGCAGCCCCACAAACTAAGGCAGCCCCTCAAACTAATGCAGCCCCTCAATCTAAGGAGCCCCTCAATCTAAGGAGCCCCTCAATCTAAGGAGCCCCTCAAACTAAGGCAGTTCCTCAAACTAAGGCAGCATCTCAAACTAAGGCAGCCCCACAATCTAAGGCAGCCGCTCAAACTAAGGCAGCCGCTCAAACTAAGGCAGCCCCTCAATCTAAGGCAGCCCTCAAACTAAGGCAGCCGCTCAAACTAAGGCAGCCTCTCAAACTAAGGCAGCCGCTCAAACTAAGGCAGCCTCTCAAACTAATGCAGCCCCTCAATCTGATGCAGCCCCTCAAACTAATGCAGAGCCTCAAACTAAGGCAGCTCCTCAAACTAATGCAGCCCCTCAAACTAATGCAGCCCCTCAATCTAAGACAGCCCATCAAACTAATGCAGCCCCTCAATCTAAGGCAGCCCCTCAAACTAATGCAGCCACTCAAACTAAGGCAGACTCTCATACTAAAGCAGCCCCTCAATCTAAGGCAGCCCCTCAAACTAATGCAGCCGCTCAAACGAAGGCAGCCGCTCAAACTAAGGCAGCCGCTCAAACTAAGGCAGCCGCTCAAACTGAGGCAGCCCCTCAAACTAAGGCAGCCGCTCAAACTAATGCAGCCATTAAAACTAAAGCAGCCCCTCAATCTAAGGCAGCCCCTCAAACTAAGGCAGCCGCTCAAACTAAGGCAGCCCCTCAAATTAAGGCAACCTCTCAAACTAAGGCAGCCCCTCCATCGAGGGCAGCCCCTCAATCTAGGGCAGCCCCTCAAACAAAGGCAGCCCCTCAAACAAAGGCAGCCCCTCAAACTAAGGCAGACACACAAACTAATGCAGCACCTCAATCTAAGGCAGCCCCTCAAACTGAGGCAGTTCCTCAAACTAAGGCAGTCTCTAAAACTAAGGCAGCATCTCAAACTAAGGCAGCATCTCAAACTAAGGCAGCCCCACAAACTAAGGCAGCCGCTCAAACTAAGGCAGCCCCTCAATCTAAGGCAGCCCTCAAACTAAGGCAGCCCTCAAACTAAGGCAGCCGCTCAGAATAAGGCAGCCCCTCACACTAAGACAGCCCCTTAAACTAAGGCAGCCCCTCAAACTAAGGCAGCCGCTCAAATTAAGGCAGCCCATCAAACTAATGCAGCCCCTCAATCTAATGCAGCCCCTCAAACTAATGCAGCCACTCAATCGAAGGCAGCCACTCAACCTAAGGCAGCCCCTCAACCCAAGGCAGCCCCTCAAACTAATGCAGCCCCTCAATCTAAGGCAGCCCCTCAATCTAAGGCAGCCCCTCAAACTAAGGCAGTTCCTCAAACTAAGGCAGTCTCTCAAACTAAGGCAGCATCACAAACTAAGGCAGCCCCACAAACTAAGGCAGCCCCTCAAACTAATGCAGCCCCTCAATCTAAGGAGCCCCTCAATCTAAGGAGCCCCTCAATCTAAGGAGCCCCTCAAACTAAGGCAGTTCCTCAAACTAAGGCAGCATCTCAAACTAAGGCAGCCCCACAATCTAAGGCAGCCGCTCAAACTAAGGCAGCCGCTCAAACTAAGGCAGCCCCTCAATCTAAGGCAGCCCTCAAACTAAGGCAGCCGCTCAAACTAAGGCAGCCTCTCAAACTAAGGCAGCCCCTCAAACTAAGGCAGCCGCTCAAACTAAGGCAGCCGCTCAAACTAAGGCAGCCCCTCAAACTAAGGCAGCCCCTCAAACAAAGGCAGCCCCTCAAACAAAGGCAGCCCCTCAATCTAAGGCAGCCGCTCAAACGAAGGCAGCCCCTCAAACTAATGCAGCCCCTCAAACTAATGCAGCCCCTCAAACTAATGCAGCCCCTCAATCAAAGGCAGCCCCTCAAACCAAGACAGGCGCTCAAACCAAGACAGGCGCTCAAACCAAGACAGGCGCTCAAACTAATGCATCCCCTCAATATAAGGCAGCCCCTCAACTAAGGCAGCCGCTCCAACTAAGGCAGCCGCTCAAACTAAGGCAGCCGCTCAAACTAAGGCAGCCCCTCAAACTAAGGCAGCCTCTCAAACTAAGGCAGCCGCTCAAACTAAGGCAGCCGATCAAACTAATGCAGCCCCTCAAACTAAGGCAGCCCCTCAAACTAATGCAGCCCCTCAAACTAATGCAGCCCCTCAAACTAATGCAGCCCCTCAAGCTAAGGCAGCCCCTCAAACTAAGGGTGCCCCATCAAACTAAGGCAGCCCCTCAAACTAAGCCAGCCCCTCAACCTAAGGCAGCCCCTCAAACTAATGCAGCTCCTCAATCTGAGGCAGCCCCTCAAACTAAGGCAGACTCTAAAACTAATGCAGCCCCTCAATCTAAGGCAGCCCCTCAACCTAAGGCAGCCCCTCAACCTGAGGCAGCCCCTCAACCTAAGGCAGCTCCTCAAACTAATGCAGCTCCTCAAACTAAGGCAGTTCCTCACACTAAGGCAGCCCCTCAAACTGAGGCAGACTCTCAAACTAATGCAGCCCCACAAACTAAGGCAGCCCCTCAAAATAAGGCAGCCCCTATATCTAATGCAGCTCCTCAATCGAAGACAGCCGCTCAAACTAAGGCAGCCCCTCAAACTAAGGCAGCCCCTCAAACTAAGGCAGCCCCTCAAACTAATGCAGCCCCTCAATCTAAGGCAGACCCTCAAACTAAGACAGACTCATAAAGTAAGGCAGCCCCTCACTCTTCTTCAGCCCCTCAACCTAAGGCAGCCCCTCAATCTAATGCAGCCCCTCAAACTAAGGCAGCCACTCAAACTAATGCAGCCCCTCAATCTAATGCAGCCCCTCAAACTAAGGCAGCCCCTCAATCTAATGCAGCCCCTCAATCTTCTGCAGCCTCTCAAACTAATGCAGACCCTCAATCTAATGCAGCCCCTCAAACTAAGGCAGCCGCTCAAACGAAAGCAGAATTGCAAACTCAGGCAGCCTCTCAAACTAAGGCAGCCGCTCAACCTATGGCAGCCCCTCAAACTAATGCAGCCCCTCAAACTAAGACAGCCCCTCAATCTAAGGCAGCCCCTCAAACTAATGCAGCCACTCAAACTAAGGCAGACACTCATACTAAAGCAGCCCCTCAAACTAAGGCAGCCGCTCAAACTAAGGCAGCCCCTCAAACTAAGGCAGCCGCTCAAACTAAAGCAGACTCGCAAACTAAGGCAGCCTCTCAAAATAAGGCAGCCGCTCAAACTATGGCAGCCCCTCAAACTAAGGCAGCCTCTCAAACTACGGCAGCCCCTCAAACTAAGGCAGCCCCTCAAAATAATGCAGACCTTCAATCTAATGCAGCCCCTCAATCTAAGACAGCCCCTCAAACTAAGGCAGCCCCTCAAACTAATGCAGCCACTCAAACTAAGGCAGACACTCATACTAAAGCAGCCCCTCAATCTAAGGCAGCCCCTCAAACTAATGCAGCCCCTCAAACTAAGGCAGCCCCTCAAACTAAGGCAGCCTCTCAAACTAAGGCAGCCTCTCAAACTAAGGCAGCCCCTCAAACTAAGGCAGCCTCTCAAACTAAGGCACCCCCTCAAACTAATGCAGCCCCTCAATCTAAGGCAGCCGCTCAAACGAAGGCAGCCCCTCAAACTAATGCAGCCCCTCAATCCAAGGCAGCCCCTCAATCCAAGGCAGCCCCTCAAACTAAGGCAGCCCCTCAAACTAAGACAGGCGCTCAAACTAATGCATACCCTCAATATAAGGCAGCCCCTCAACTAAGGCAGCCGCTCAAATTAAGGCAGCCGATCAAACTAATGCAGCCCCTCAAACTAAGGCAGCCTCTCAAACTAATGCAGCCCCTCAATCTGAGTCAGCCCCTCAAACTAATGCAGCCCCTCAAACTAAGGCAGCCCCTCAAACTAAGGCAGCCCCTCAAACTAATGCAGCCCCTCAAACTAATGCAGCCCCTCAAACTAATGCAGCCCCTCAAGCTAAGGCACCCCCTCAATCTATGCAGCCCCTCAATCTAAGGCAGCCCCTCAAACTAAGGGTGCCCCTCAAACTAAGGCAGCCCCTCAAACTAAGCCAGCCCCTCAACCTAAGGCAGCCCCTCAAACTAATGCAGCTCCTCAATCTGAGGCAGCCCCTCAAACTAAGGCAGACTCTAAAACTAATGCAGCCCCTCAATCTAAGGCAGCCCCTCAACCTAAGGCAGCCCCTCAATCTAAGGCAGCCCCTCAAAAAAATGCAGACCTTCAATCTAATGCAGCCCCTCAACCTAAGGCAGCTCCTCAAACTAATGCAGCTCCTCAAACTAAGGCAGTTCCTCATACTAAGGCAGCCCCTCAAACTGAGGCAGACTCTCAAACGAATGCAGCCCCACAAACTAAGGCAGCCCCTCAAAATAAGGCAGCCCCTATATCGAAGGCAGCCGCTCAAACTAAGGCAGCCCCTCAAACTAAGGCAGCCCCTCAAACTAAGGCAGCCCCTCAAACTAATGCAGCCCCTCAATCTAAGGCAGACCCTCAAACTAAGACAGACTCATAAAGTAAGGCAGCCCCTCACTCTTCTGCAGCCCCTCAACCTAAGGCAGCCACTCAATCTAATGCAGCCCCTCAAACTAAGGCAGCCACTCAAACTAATGCAGCCCCTCAATCTAATGCAGCCCCTCAAAATAATGCAGCCCCTCAATCTAATGCAGCCTCTCAAACTAATGCAGACCCTCAATCTAATGCAGCCCCTCAAACTAAGGCAGCCGCTCAAACGAAAGCAGAATTGCAAACTCAGGCAGCCTCTCAAACTAAGGCAGCCGCTCAACCTATGGCAGCCCCTCAAACTAATGCAGCCCCTCAAACTAATGCAGCCCCTCAATCTAAGACAGCCCCTCAAACTAATGCAGCCCCTCAATCTAAGGCAGCCACTCAAACTAAGGCAGACACTCATACTAAAGCAGCCCCTCAATCTGAGGCAGCCTCTCAAACTACGGCAGCCCCTCAAACTAAGGCAGCCGCTCAAACTAAGGCAGCCCCTCAAACTAAGGCAGCCGCTCAAACTAAAGCAGACTCGCAAACTAAGGCAGCCTCTCAAAATAAGGCAGCCGCTCAAACTATGGCAGCCCCTCAAACTACGGCAGCCCCTCAAACTAAGGCAGCCCCTCAAACTAAGGCAGCCCCTCAAACTAAGGCAGCCCCTCAAACTAAGGCAGCCTCTCAAACTACGGCAGCCCCTCAAACTAAGGCAGCCCCTCAAACTAAGGCAGCCCCTCAAACTAAGGCAGCCTCTCAAACTAAGGCAGCCGCTTAAACTAAGGCAACCCCTCAAACTTCTGCAGCCCCTCAATCTAAGGCAGCCCCTCAAAATAATGCAGACCTTCAATCTAATGCAGCCCCTCAAACTAAGGCAGCCCCTCAAACTAATGCAGCCCCTCAAACTAATGCAGCCCCTCAAACTAATGCAGCCCCTCAAACTAATGCAGCCCCTCAAACTAATGCAGCCCCTCAATCTAAGACAGCCCCTCAAACTAATGCAGCCCCTCAATCTAAGGCTGCCCCTCAAACTAATGCAGCCACTCAAACTAAGGCAGACACTCATACTAAAGCAGCCCCTCAATCTAAGGCAGCCCCTCAAACTAAGGCAGCCCCTCAAACTAAGGCAGCCCCTCAAACTAATGCAGCCCCTCAATCTAAGGCAGACCCTCAAACTAAGACAGACTCATAAAGTAAGGCAGCCCCTCACTCTTCTGCAGCCCCTCAACCTAAGGCAGCCACTCAATCTAATGCAGCCCCTCAAACTAAGGCAGCCACTCAAACTAATGCAGCCCCTCAATCTAATGCAGCCCCTCAAAATAATGCAGCCCCTCAATCTAATGCAGCCTCTCAAACTAATGCAGACCCTCAATCTAATGCAGCCCCTCAAACTAAGGCAGCCGCTCAAACGAAAGCAGAATTGCAAACTCAGGCAGCCTCTCAAACTAAGGCAGCCGCTCAACCTATGGCAGCCCCTCAAACTAATGCAGCCCCTCAAACTAATGCAGCCCCTCAATCTAAGACAGCCCCTCAAACTAATGCAGCCCCTCAATCTAAGGCAGCCACTCAAACTAAGGCAGACACTCATACTAAAGCAGCCCCTCAATCTGAGGCAGCCTCTCAAACTACGGCAGCCCCTCAAACTAAGGCAGCCGCTCAAACTAAGGCAGCCCCTCAAACTAAGGCAGCCGCTCAAACTAAAGCAGACTCGCAAACTAAGGCAGCCTCTCAAAATAAGGCAGCCGCTCAAACTATGGCAGCCCCTCAAACTAAGGCAGCCTCTCAAACTACGGCAGCCCCTCAAACTAAGGCAGCCCCTCAAACTAAGGCAGCCCCTCAAACTAAGGCAGCCTCTCAAACTACGGCAGCCCCTCAAACTAAGGCAGCCCCTCAAACTAAGGCAGCCCCTCAAACTAAGGCAGCCTCTCAAACTAAGGCAGCCGCTTAAACTAAGGCAACCCCTCAAACTTCTGCAGCCCCTCAATCTAAGGCAGCCCCTCAAAATAATGCAGACCTTCAATCTAATGCAGCCCCTCAAACTAAGGCAGCCCCTCAAACTAATGCAGCCCCTCAAACTAATGCAGCCCCTCAAACTAATGCAGCCCCTCAAACTAATGCAGCCCCTCAAACTAATGCAGCCCCTCAATCTAAGACAGCCCCTCAAACTAATGCAGCCCCTCAATCTAAGGCTGCCCCTCAAACTAATGCAGCCACTCAAACTAAGGCAGACACTCATACTAAAGCAGCCCCTCAATCTAAGGCAGCCCCTCAAACTAAGGCAGCCCCTCAAACTAAGGCAGCCCCTCAAACTAATGCAGCCCCTCAATCTAAGGCAGACCCTCAAACTAAGACAGACTCATAAAGTAAGGCAGCCCCTCACTCTTCTGCAGCCCCTCAACCTAAGGCAGCCACTCAATCTAATGCAGCCCCTCAAACTAAGGCAGCCACTCAAACTAATGCAGCCCCTCAATCTAATGCAGCCCCTCAAAATAATGCAGCCCCTCAATCTAATGCAGCCTCTCAAACTAATGCAGACCCTCAATCTAATGCAGCCCCTCAAACTAAGGCAGCCGCTCAAACGAAAGCAGAATTGCAAACTCAGGCAGCCTCTCAAACTAAGGCAGCCGCTCAACCTATGGCAGCCCCTCAAACTAATGCAGCCCCTCAAACTAATGCAGCCCCTCAATCTAAGACAGCCCCTCAAACTAATGCAGCCCCTCAATCTAAGGCAGCCACTCAAACTAAGGCAGACACTCATACTAAAGCAGCCCCTCAATCTGAGGCAGCCTCTCAAACTACGGCAGCCCCTCAAACTAAGGCAGCCGCTCAAACTAAGGCAGCCCCTCAAACTAAGGCAGCCGCTCAAACTAAAGCAGACTCGCAAACTAAGGCAGCCTCTCAAAATAAGGCAGCCGCTCAAACTATGGCAGCCCCTCAAACTAAGGCAGCCTCTCAAACTACGGCAGCCCCTCAAACTAAGGCAGCCCCTCAAACTAAGGCAGCCCCTCAAACTAAGGCAGCCTCTCAAACTACGGCAGCCCCTCAAACTAAGGCAGCCCCTCAAACTAAGGCAGCCCCTCAAACTAAGGCAGCCTCTCAAACTAAGGCAGCCGCTTAAACTAAGGCAACCCCTCAAACTTCTGCAGCCCCTCAATCTAAGGCAGCCCCTCAAAATAATGCAGACCTTCAATCTAATGCAGCCCCTCAAACTAAGGCAGCCCCTCAAACTAATGCAGCCCCTCAAACTAATGCAGCCCCTCAAACTAATGCAGCCCCTCAATCTAAGACAGCCCCTCAAACTAATGCAGCCCCTCAATCTAAGGCTGCCCCTCAAACTAATGCAGCCACTCAAACTAAGGCAGACACTCATACTAAAGCAGCCCCTCAATCTAAGGCAGCCCCTCAAACTAATGCAGCCCCTCAAACTAAGGCAGCCCCTCAAACTAAGGCAGCCCCTCAAACTAAGGCAGCCCCTCAAACTAAGGCAGCCTCTCAAACTAAGGCAGCCCCTCAAACTAAGGCAGCCTCTCAAACTAAGGCACCCCCTCAAACTAATGCAGCCCCTCAATCTAAGGCAGTCGCTCAAACGAAGGCAGCCCCTCAAACTAATGCAGCCCCTCAATCCAAGGCAGCCCCTCAATCCAAGGCAGCCCCTCAAACTAAGGCAGCCCCTCAAACTAATGCATACCCTCAATATAAGGCAGCCCCTCAACTAAGGCAGCCGCTCAAATTAAGGCAGCCGATCAAACTAATGCAGCCCCTCAAACTAAGGCAGCCTCTCAAACTAAGGCAGCCCCTCAAACTAAGGCAGCCCCTCAAACTTCTGCAGCCCCTCAATCTAATGCAGCCCCTCAATCTAAGGCAGCCCCTCAATCAAAGGCAGCCCCTCAAAATAATGCAGACCTTCAATCTAATGCAGCCCCTCAAACTAAGGCAGCCCCTCAAACTAATGCAGCCCCTCAATCTAAGACAGCCCCTCAAACTAATGCAGCCCCTCAATCTAAGGCAGCCCCTCAATCTAAGGCAGCCCCTCAAACTAATGCAGCCACTCAAACTAAGGCAGACACTCATACTAAAGCAGCCCCTCAATCTAAGGCAGCCCCTCAAACTAATGCAGCCCCTCAAACTAATGCAGCCCCTCAAACTAAGGCAGCCCCTCAAACTAAGGCAGCCTCTCAAACTAAGGCAGCCTCTCAAACTAAGGCAGCCCCTCAAACTAAGGCAGCCTCTCAAACTAAGGCACCCCCTCAAACTAATGCAGCCCCTCAATCGAAGGCAGTCGCTCAAACGAAGGCAGCCCCTCAAACTAATGCAGCCCCTCAATCCAAGGCAGCCGCTCAAACTAAGGCAGCCCCTCAAACTAATGCATACCCTCAATATAAGGCAGCCCCTCAACTAAGGCAGCCGCTCAAATTAAGGCAGCCGATCAAACTAATGCAGCCCCTCAAACTAAGGCAGCCTCTCAAACTAATGCAGCCCCTCAATCTGAGTCAGCCCCTCAATCTGAGTCAGCCCCTCAATCTGAGTCAGCCCCTCAATCTGAGTCAGCCCCTCAAACTAATGCAGCCCCTCAAACTAATGCAGCCCCTCAAACTGATGCAGACCCTCAAGCTAATGCAGCCCCTCAAACTAATGCAGAGCCTCAAACTAAGGCAGCCCCTCAATCTAAGACAGCCCATCAAACTAATGCAGCCCCTCAATCTAAGGCAGCCCCTCAAACTAATGCAGCCACTCAAACTAAGGCAGACTCTCATACTAAAGCAGCCCCTCAATCTAAGGCAGCCCCTCAATCTAAGGCAGCCGCTCAAATTAAGGCAACCTCTCAAACTAAGGCAGCCTCTCAATCTAGGGCAGCCCCTCAATCTAGGGCAGCCCCTCAAACTAAGTCAGCCCCTCAAACAAAGGCAGCCCCTCAAACAAAGGCAGCCCCTCAAACAAAGGCAGCCCCTCAAACTAAGGCAGACACACAAACTAATGCAGCCACTCAATCAAAGGCAGCCCCTCAAACTAAGCCAACCCCTCAAACTATGGCACCCCCTCAAACTAAGGCAGACTCTCAAACTAATGCAGGCCCTTAAAGTAAGGCAGCCCCTCAAACTAAGGTGTTGCCTCAACGAAAGGCAGCACCTCAAACTAATCCAGCCGCTCAAACTAAGGCAGCCCCTCAAACTCAGGCAGCATCTCAAACTGAGGCAGCCTCTCAAACTAAGGCAGCCTGGCAAACTAAGGCAGACACTCAAACTAAGGCAGCCCCTCAAACTAAGGCAGATTCTCAAACAAAGGCAGCCGCTCAAACTAAGGCAGACGCTCAAACTAAGGCAGCCGCTCAAATTAAGGCAGCCTCTCAAATTAAGGCCACCCCTCGAACTAAGGCAGCCGCTCAAACTAAGGCAGACACTCAAACTAAGGCAGCCGCTCAAACTAAGGCAGACTCTCAAACTAAGGCAGCCCCTCAAACTAAGGCAGCCGCTCAAACTAAGGCAGACTCTCAAACTAAAGCAGCCTTTCAAACTAAGTCAGCCGCTCAAACTAAGGCAGCGCCTCAAATTAATGCAGCCCCTCAAACAAATGCAGCCCCTCAAACAAATGCAGCCCCCTCAATCTAAGGCAGCCCCTCAAACTAAGGCAGCCCCTCAAACTAATGCAGCCCCTCAAACCAAGGCAGCCGCTCAAACTGAGGCAGCCCCTCAAACTATGGCAGCCGGTCAAACTAAGTCATCCGCTCAAACTAAGGCAGCCCCTCAATCTAAGGCAGCCGCTCAAACTAAGGCAGCCCCTCAATCTAAGGCAGCCGCTCAAACTAAGGCAGCCCCTCAAACTAAGGCAGACACTCAAACTAAGGCAGACTCTCAAACTAAGGCAGACTCTCAAACGAATGCAGCCCCACAAACTAAGGCAGCCCCTCAAAATAAGGCAGCCCCTATATCGAAGGCAGCCGCTCAAACTAAGGCAGCCCCTCAAACTAAGGCAGCCCCTCAAACTAATGCAGCCCCTCAATCTAAGGCAGACCCTCAAACTAAGACAGACTCATAAAGTAAGGCAGCCCCTCACTCTTCTGCAGCCCCTCAACCTAAGGCAGCCACTCAATCTAATGCAGCCCCTCAAACTAAGGCAGCCACTCAAACTAATGCAGCCCCTCAATCTAATGCAGCCCCTCAAAATAATGCAGCCCCTCAATCTAATGCAGCCTCTCAAACTAATGCAGACCCTCAATCTAATGCAGCCCCTCAAACTAAGGCAGCCGCTCAAACGAAAGCAGAATTGCAAACTCAGGCAGCCTCTCAAACTAAGGCAGCCGCTCAACCTATGGCAGCCCCTCAAACTAATGCAGCCCCTCAAACTAATGCAGCCCCTCAATCTAAGACAGCCCCTCAAACTAATGCAGCCCCTCAATCTAAGGCAGCCACTCAAACTAAGGCAGACACTCATACTAAAGCAGCCCCTCAATCTGAGGCAGCCTCTCAAACTACGGCAGCCCCTCAAACTAAGGCAGCCGCTCAAACTAAGGCAGCCCCTCAAACTAAGGCAGCCGCTCAAACTAAAGCAGACTCGCAAACTAAGGCAGCCTCTCAAAATAAGGCAGCCGCTCAAACTATGGCAGCCCCTCAAACTAAGGCAGCCTCTCAAACTACGGCAGCCCCTCAAACTAAGGCAGCCCCTCAAACTAAGGCAGCCCCTCAAACTAAGGCAGCCTCTCAAACTACGGCAGCCCCTCAAACTAAGGCAGCCCCTCAAACTAAGGCAGCCCCTCAAACTAAGGCAGCCCCTCAAACTAAGGCAGCCTCTCAAACTAAGGCAGCCGCTTAAACTAAGGCAACCCCTCAAACTTCTGCAGCCCCTCAATCTAAGGCAGCCCCTCAAAATAATGCAGACCTTCAATCTAATGCAGCCCCTCAAACTAAGGCAGCCCCTCAAACTAAGGCAGCCCCTCAAACTAATGCAGCCCCTCAAACTAATGCAGCCCCTCAAACTAATGCAGCCCCTCAAACTAATGCAGCCCCTCAATCTAAGACAGCCCCTCAAACTAATGCAGCCCCTCAATCTAAGGCTGCCCCTCAAACTAATGCAGCCACTCAAACTAAGGCAGACACTCATACTAAAGCAGCCCCTCAAACTAATGCAGCCCCTCAAACTAAGGCAGCCCCTCAAACTAAGGCAGCCCCTCAAACTAAGGCAGCCCCTCAAACTAAGGCAGCCCCTCAAACTAAGGCAGCCTCTCAAACTAAGGCAGCCCCTCAAACTAAGGCAGCCTCTCAAACTAAGGCACCCCCTCAAACTAATGCAGCCCCTCAATCTAAGGCAGTCGCTCAAACGAAGGCAGCCCCTCAAACTAATGCAGCCCCTCAATCCAAGGCAGCCCCTCAATCCAAGGCAGCCCCTCAAACTAAGGCAGCCCCTCAAACTAAGGCAGCCCCTCAAACTAATGCATACCCTCAATATAAGGCAGCCCCTCAACTAAGGCAGCCGCTCAAATTAAGGCAGCCGATCAAACTAATGCAGCCCCTCAAACTAAGGCAGCCTCTCAAACTAAGGCAGCCCCTCAAACTAAGGCAGCCCCTCAAACTTCTGCAGCCCCTCAATCTAATGCAGCCCCTCAATCTAAGGCAGCCCCTCAATCAAAGGCAGCCCCTCAAAATAATGCAGACCTTCAATCTAATGCAGCCCCTCAAACTAAGGCAGCCCCTCAAACTAATGCAGCCCCTCAATCTAAGACAGCCCCTCAAACTAATGCAGCCCCTCAATCTAAGGCAGCCCCTCAATCTAAGGCAGCCCCTCAAACTAATGCAGCCACTCAAACTAAGGCAGACACTCATACTAAAGCAGCCCCTCAATCTAAGGCAGCCCCTCAAACTAATGCAGCCCCTCAAACTAATGCAGCCCCTCAAACTAAGGCAGCCCCTCAAACTAAGGCAGCCTCTCAAACTAAGGCAGCCCCTCAAACTAAGGCAGCCTCTCAAACTAAGGCACCCCCTCAAACTAATGCAGCCCCTCAATCGAAGGCAGTCGCTCAAACGAAGGCAGCCCCTCAAACTAATGCAGCCCCTCAATCCAAGGCAGCCGCTAAAACTAAGGAAGCCCCTCAAACTAATGCATACCCTCAATATAAGGCAGCCCCTCAACTAAGGCAGCCGCTCAAATTAAGGCAGCCGATCAAACTAATGCAGCCCCTCAAACTAAGGCAGCCTCTCAAACTAATGCAGCCCCTCAATCTGAGTCAGCCCCTCAATCTGAGTCAGCCCCTCAATCTGAGTCAGCCCCTCAAACTAATGCAGCCCCTCAAACTAATGCAGCCCCTCAAACTGATGCAGACCCTCAAGCTAATGCAGCCCCTCAAACTAATGCAGAGCCTCAAACTAAGGCAGCCCCTCAATCTAAGACAGCCCATCAAACTAATGCAGCCCCTCAATCTAAGGCAGCCCCTCAAACTAATGCAGCCACTCAAACTAAGGCAGACTCTCATACTAAAGCAGCCCCTCAATCTAAGGCAGCCCCTCAATCTAAGGCAGCCGCTCAAATTAAGGCAACCTCTCAAACTAAGGCAGCCTCTCAATCTAGGGCAGCCCCTCAATCTAGGGCAGCCCCTCAAACTAAGTCAGCCCCTCAAACAAAGGCAGCCCCTCAAACAAAGGCAGCCCCTCAAACAAAGGCAGCCCCTCAAACTAAGGCAGACACACAAACTAATGCAGCCACTCAATCAAAGGCAGCCCCTCAAACTAAGCCAACCCCTCAAACTATGGCACCCCCTCAAACTAAGGCAGACTCTCAAACTAATGCAGGCCCTTAAAGTAAGGCAGCCCCTCAAACTAAGGTGTTGCCTCAACGAAAGGCAGCACCTCAAACTAATCCAGCCGCTCAAACTAAGGCAGCCCCTCAAACTCAGGCAGCATCTCAAACTGAGGCAGCCTCTCAAACTAAGGCAGCCTGGCAAACTAAGGCAGACACTCAAACTAAGGCAGCCCCTCAAACTAAGGCAGATTCTCAAACAAAGGCAGCCGCTCAAACTAAGGCAGACGCTCAAACTAAGGCAGCCGCTCAAATTAAGGCAGCCTCTCAAATTAAGGCCACCCCTCGAACTAAGGCAGCCGCTCAAACTAAGGCAGACACTCAAACTAAGGCAGCCGCTCAAACTAAGGCAGACTCTCAAACTAAGGCAGCCCCTCAAACTAAGGCAGCCGCTCAAACTAAGGCAGACTCTCAAACTAAAGCAGCCTTTCAAACTAAGTCAGCCGCTCAAACTAAGGCAGCGCCTCAAATTAATGCAGCCCCTCAAACAAATGCAGCCCCTCAAACAAATGCAGCCCCCTCAATCTAAGGCAGCCCCTCAAACTAAGGCAGCCCCTCAAACTAATGCAGCCCCTCAAACCAAGGCAGCCGCTCAAACTGAGGCAGCCCCTCAAACTATGGCAGCCGGTCAAACTAAGTCATCCGCTCAAACTAAGGCAGCCCCTCAATCTAAGGCAGCCGCTCAAACTAAGGCAGCCCCTCAATCTAAGGCAGCCGCTCAAACTAAGGCAGCCCCTCAAACTAAGGCAGACACTCAAACTAAGGCAGACTCTCAAACTAAGGCAGACTCTCAAACGAATGCAGCCCCACAAACTAAGGCAGCCCCTCAAAATAAGGCAGCCCCTATATCGAAGGCAGCCGCTCAAACTAAGGCAGCCCCTCAAACTAAGGCAGCCCCTCAAACTAATGCAGCCCCTCAATCTAAGGCAGACCCTCAAACTAAGACAGACTCATAAAGTAAGGCAGCCCCTCACTCTTCTGCAGCCCCTCAACCTAAGGCAGCCACTCAATCTAATGCAGCCCCTCAAACTAAGGCAGCCACTCAAACTAATGCAGCCCCTCAATCTAATGCAGCCCCTCAAAATAATGCAGCCCCTCAATCTAATGCAGCCTCTCAAACTAATGCAGACCCTCAATCTAATGCAGCCCCTCAAACTAAGGCAGCCGCTCAAACGAAAGCAGAATTGCAAACTCAGGCAGCCTCTCAAACTAAGGCAGCCGCTCAACCTATGGCAGCCCCTCAAACTAATGCAGCCCCTCAAACTAATGCAGCCCCTCAATCTAAGACAGCCCCTCAAACTAATGCAGCCCCTCAATCTAAGGCAGCCACTCAAACTAAGGCAGACACTCATACTAAAGCAGCCCCTCAATCTGAGGCAGCCTCTCAAACTACGGCAGCCCCTCAAACTAAGGCAGCCGCTCAAACTAAGGCAGCCCCTCAAACTAAGGCAGCCGCTCAAACTAAAGCAGACTCGCAAACTAAGGCAGCCTCTCAAAATAAGGCAGCCGCTCAAACTATGGCAGCCCCTCAAACTAAGGCAGCCTCTCAAACTACGGCAGCCCCTCAAACTAAGGCAGCCCCTCAAACTAAGGCAGCCCCTCAAACTAAGGCAGCCTCTCAAACTACGGCAGCCCCTCAAACTAAGGCAGCCCCTCAAACTAAGGCAGCCCCTCAAACTAAGGCAGCCTCTCAAACTAAGGCAGCCGCTTAAACTAAGGCAACCCCTCAAACTTCTGCAGCCCCTCAATCTAAGGCAGCCCCTCAAAATAATGCAGACCTTCAATCTAATGCAGCCCCTCAAACTAAGGCAGCCCCTCAAACTAAGGCAGCCCCTCAAACTAATGCAGCCCCTCAAACTAATGCAGCCCCTCAAACTAATGCAGCCCCTCAAACTAATGCAGCCCCTCAATCTAAGACAGCCCCTCAAACTAATGCAGCCCCTCAATCTAAGGCTGCCCCTCAAACTAATGCAGCCACTCAAACTAAGGCAGACACTCATACTAAAGCAGCCCCTCAAACTAATGCAGCCCCTCAAACTAAGGCAGCCCCTCAAACTAAGGCAGCCCCTCAAACTAAGGCAGCCCCTCAAACTAAGGCAGCCCCTCAAACTAAGGCAGCCTCTCAAACTAAGGCAGCCCCTCAAACTAAGGCAGCCTCTCAAACTAAGGCACCCCCTCAAACTAATGCAGCCCCTCAATCTAAGGCAGTCGCTCAAACGAAGGCAGCCCCTCAAACTAATGCAGCCCCTCAATCCAAGGCAGCCCCTCAATCCAAGGCAGCCCCTCAAACTAAGGCAGCCCCTCAAACTAAGGCAGCCCCTCAAACTAATGCATACCCTCAATATAAGGCAGCCCCTCAACTAAGGCAGCCGCTCAAATTAAGGCAGCCGATCAAACTAATGCAGCCCCTCAAACTAAGGCAGCCTCTCAAACTAAGGCAGCCCCTCAAACTAAGGCAGCCCCTCAAACTTCTGCAGCCCCTCAATCTAATGCAGCCCCTCAATCTAAGGCAGCCCCTCAATCAAAGGCAGCCCCTCAAAATAATGCAGACCTTCAATCTAATGCAGCCCCTCAAACTAAGGCAGCCCCTCAAACTAATGCAGCCCCTCAATCTAAGACAGCCCCTCAAACTAATGCAGCCCCTCAATCTAAGGCAGCCCCTCAATCTAAGGCAGCCCCTCAAACTAATGCAGCCACTCAAACTAAGGCAGACACTCATACTAAAGCAGCCCCTCAATCTAAGGCAGCCCCTCAAACTAATGCAGCCCCTCAAACTAATGCAGCCCCTCAAACTAAGGCAGCCCCTCAAACTAAGGCAGCCTCTCAAACTAAGGCAGCCCCTCAAACTAAGGCAGCCTCTCAAACTAAGGCACCCCCTCAAACTAATGCAGCCCCTCAATCGAAGGCAGTCGCTCAAACGAAGGCAGCCCCTCAAACTAATGCAGCCCCTCAATCCAAGGCAGCCGCTAAAACTAAGGAAGCCCCTCAAACTAATGCATACCCTCAATATAAGGCAGCCCCTCAACTAAGGCAGCCGCTCAAATTAAGGCAGCCGATCAAACTAATGCAGCCCCTCAAACTAAGGCAGCCTCTCAAACTAATGCAGCCCCTCAATCTGAGTCAGCCCCTCAATCTGAGTCAGCCCCTCAATCTGAGTCAGCCCCTCAAACTAATGCAGCCCCTCAAACTAATGCAGCCCCTCAAACTGATGCAGACCCTCAAGCTAATGCAGCCCCTCAAACTAATGCAGAGCCTCAAACTAAGGCAGCCCCTCAATCTAAGACAGCCCATCAAACTAATGCAGCCCCTCAATCTAAGGCAGCCCCTCAAACTAATGCAGCCACTCAAACTAAGGCAGACTCTCATACTAAAGCAGCCCCTCAATCTAAGGCAGCCCCTCAATCTAAGGCAGCCGCTCAAATTAAGGCAACCTCTCAAACTAAGGCAGCCTCTCAATCTAGGGCAGCCCCTCAATCTAGGGCAGCCCCTCAAACTAAGTCAGCCCCTCAAACAAAGGCAGCCCCTCAAACAAAGGCAGCCCCTCAAACAAAGGCAGCCCCTCAAACTAAGGCAGACACACAAACTAATGCAGCCACTCAATCAAAGGCAGCCCCTCAAACTAAGCCAACCCCTCAAACTATGGCACCCCCTCAAACTAAGGCAGACTCTCAAACTAATGCAGGCCCTTAAAGTAAGGCAGCCCCTCAAACTAAGGTGTTGCCTCAACGAAAGGCAGCACCTCAAACTAATCCAGCCGCTCAAACTAAGGCAGCCCCTCAAACTCAGGCAGCATCTCAAACTGAGGCAGCCTCTCAAACTAAGGCAGCCTGGCAAACTAAGCCAGACACTCAAACTAAGGCAGCCCCTCAAACTAAGGCAGATTCTCAAACAAAGGCAGCCTCTCAAACTAAGGCAGACGCTCAAACTAAGGCAGCCGCTCAAATTAAGGCAGCCTCTCAAATTAAGGCCACCCCTCGAACTAAGGCAGCCGCTCAAACTAAGGCAGACA